>NW_016107392.1:106457-170161 GCF_001604975.1 Cebus imitator | reverse complement strand
TCGTGATCCACCCGCCTCGGCCTCCCAAAGTGCTGGGATTACAGGCGTGAGCCACCGCGCCCGGCCGTGTCCTTGCCTTTTAAGTCTATACTGCAACAAAAAGGGCACCCCTCTCTTCTTAATTTGACCCCTGCTTCTTAAGTCTGAATACTTAGGTTCCATATGTGGTTGATGTTTTCATTCTGGCCACCTACAGGGTCACAAATTGAGCAGGCTTGGTTAATTTGGGCATGCTCAGGTTATGTGACTTGCAGGCTGGAGGTCCACTGCAACTGAAAACAACTCATCATTTTGTTACATTTTGTGACTGACAGAGCTCAACCCCATTGGACTGATTCTGTTATTACATTAACTGCTGAGGATGGTCACCTTACATTGTCTCCTCTATCTTTCAGTGAATTTCATGGAGTTATGTTGTATTATGTGTTGGGCCACTGAGAAACCATTTTGAATACTCGGGAGAATGAAAAGTAATTTCTAAAGTGGAACTTGGGTTTTACTTCCGAACTCTCAGTCCCAGTCTTGTCATATCGGAAAGATCGGTGGGGTAGGACCGTGGCATTGTGATATTGAATGTATGTATGTGATCTGAACACAATTGTCTTTAAAGGCATCGAAATCTTCCATCTGAAAAAAGTGAAACTTTTTTTTTTTTTTTTGATGATTTTTTTCAGTATCCATCAGGGAAAAATCTTGAAGATAGCTGGGAATAAAGGAAACAAAACAGATTTCCTCAGTAAGATTCAAGGCTTTTAAACTGCAATCTGCTTAAAATGTCCCGTGCTAATTATTGCCCGGATTTGTTCAGCTGAGAAGCTTCTGAAGTTGGCCTGTGTGAGCCACTCCATTTTAATGTTGCAAAACCTCCTAAATAACCACAAAGGCAACTGTTTATCTCAATCTTCACTTAAAACACCTGCTTACTGATACTTGATTATGTGTTTTGAGGCTTGTGATTGAAAGCCTAACACCTGGCTGATTAGACTGATGTTTGATCATGATTTGAAAAGCAATTTTACTACTTAGCAAGCAGTTCTATGCTGCAGTGCATTAACTGGATTGAATGCCCAAAGCTCTTATTGTTGTTTTAAAAAAATAACCATTAAAGAATAATAGCTTGTTTTCATTAAGGAGGAAATGAACATAAAAATTCTTACACTATTATGTAAGAGTATGATACAACCCATTGTCCTTTAAGACAGTGGGTTTCAAAGTGTGGTACGAGGAGGACCTGCATGGAATTCCTACCACAGATATCTTGAGTTAGAATCTGTGGTGGTGGGGCCCATGATTGACATTCTGAGCTAATTCCCTATGTGGAGAAATGCTGCTTTAAGAGAAGACAACTTTCACCTGGATCCTGAAATAGACCAGGTAGCTTTCTGGGTAGACGCTTACAGCTCAGATCTGCGAAGTCAGTCTGCACTGAGAGTTGAGGGTTTCTGCCTTTTCTTCAGCGACCACCGTGCAGGTATGTGAGTCATGGCTGGCTGGGTTGTGAGCCCCTCTCTAAGAGCCTAAGAGGTGAGTGAGATGGGCACCGAAGGTGGTGATAGGTACCCACTTTCCCCCGCTTCATTTTACAAATGGGAAAATTGAGGCCCAGACAATGGAAAGGATGGACTGAAGGTAGCGCAATGTTGGGGTTGAGGCCAGATCCGCGGTCTCATCGTCCTCACTTATAGCTCTTGATCCAAGTCACCAGAGACAGAACTCTTTAGAAGGTGGGGCCCCAGGATGTCTTCTTTGGCTCCCTCCAGGGCTGCTCTCTGCTTTTTCCCCTGCGCTGTGCCCAGGAGGCCGGCCTGCTGGAACTACACCAAGAGCTCCCTGCCCTCTGGCTTCTGGGTAGATACTGGCTTCTGGTGGGAGGCACCAGTGGGGGACAGGAAGAAGGCGCCCATGAGAGTGGGCTCACCTGAGGGGTACCACATGGGTTTGCTGACAGGAATAGCATGACAAACTGTATCAGCCGGGGTTCTCCAGAGAAGCAGAGCAAATAGGATATGCATACGTGAGGAGACTTATTGTGAGGAATTGGCGTGATTATGGAGGCTGTGAATTCCGACAGCTGCCGTCTACAAGCTGAAGACCCAGGATAGCCATTGGTGTAATGCAGTCTAAGACCTGCGGCCTGAGACCCAAGGAAGCAGATGGTGTGCATCCCAGTGCTAGGGCAGGAGAAGGATGGCCCAGCTCAAGCAAGCAGGCGGGAAGCAAAAGGGGTACATTTCTCTATCCTCTGCCTTTTGTTCTATTTGGGCCCTTAACAGATTGGGTAACTCCCACCCATTGTAGGGAGGGAGGTCTTTACTGAGTTCACACATTCAAGTAATCTCATCCCCAGATCCCCTCATAGACATGCCTAGAAATAATGTTTAATCTGGGCGTTGTTGGCCCAACCAAGCTGATGCATAAAATTAACCATAATAAGTCTTCTCTTGTCAACTTGGCATCCATTATGTCTCCTTAAACCATACTTAATTGCCAAATAAAGACAATATCATCATTCCACCTAACATGATACACCTATCCTGCATACAACTGAAAATGCACTGGCCCCTTCCCCAGAAGAGGAGGAAAAGTCCTTGTGTGACGTTTGTTCCCCACCTGACATCCTGTAACTTACATTCTGAGAAATGTGTTAGGTGACTTCATCATATGTGAGCATCATACAGTGTACTTATAAAAACCTAGTACTATAGCCTGCTACACACCTAGGATAGGGGATACCTATGGCTCCTAGGCTACAAACCTGTACATCAGGTTATTGTACTGAGTACTGTGGGCAACTGTAATCCAATGAAAAGTATTTGTGTCTCTAAATATTTTTAAATATAGAAGCAGTGCAGTAAAAATATGGTATAAAAGATTTTAAAATGGTGGACCTACGTAGGGCACTTCCCAAGAAAGAAGCTTGCAGGGCAGGAAGTTGCTCTGGGTGAGTCATGGCGTGAGAGGTCAGCGAACATGAAGCTCTGAACGTCACTGTTTAATATCACAACTTTATAAATGCTGAATGCTTCAGCTACACTAGAATTTAGAAACTTTTTTTCTTCAATAATAAATTTGCCTTAGCTTACTGTAATCTTTTTACTTTATAAACTTTTAAATTTTAACAACTCTTGGGCTCTTTTTAAATAACACTTATCTTAAAACATGCTTTGTTATTCTCATAAGTGGGAGTTGAACATTGAGAACACATGGACTGAGGGAGGGGAACAGCACACACCCGGGGCCTGTCGGTGGGTGGGGGGATAGGGGTAGGATAGCAGGGAGTAGGGGGTTAGGGGAGGGATAGCATTAGGAGAAATACCTGATGTAGATGACAGGGTGATGGATGCAGCAAACCATCATGGCACGTGTCTACCTAGGGTAACAAACCTGCGCGTTCTGCACACGTACCCAGAACTTAAAGTATAATTTAAAAAAAATCAGAATCTTTTTAGCTAAGGACAGGGGAACAATGTGTCCATAATTGTGGAACAAAACTAATAAATCCAAGTTTGTATTCTCCTTCCAGCAAAATTATCAATCAAGTGTGAAGGTAAAATAAAGATGTTTTTATACATAAAAAATGCTTTGTACAGTCGTACAAAATATTTTCTTTCTTTTTTCATTTTTTCTTTAGATACAGGATCTCGCTTTGTCTCCCAGGCTGGAGTGCAGTGGCACGACTGTATCTCACTGTAGTCTCAAATTCCTGGGCCCATGCAATCCTCCTGCCTCAGCCTCCTAAGTAGCTAGGACGCAGGTATGGGTCACCATGCCTAGGTAATTAAAAAAAACGTTTTTTAGAGACAAGGTCTCACTTTGTTGCCCAAGCTGAACTTTTTCCTTTACATCCTTATTTTTTTCCTTTACATCCTTATTCTATAAGCTTATTTTTTTGTATCACAATTTTTTAAGTTTCAAAACGTTTTGTTAAACGCTAAGACACAAATACACCCACTAGCCTAGGCTTACACAAGGTCAGGATCAATATCACTGTCTTCCACCTTCAAGTCTTGTCCCACTGGAAGGTCTTCAGAAGCAATAACATGCATGGAGCATCTCCTATGATAATAAAGCCTTCTAGAATACCTCCTGAGGGACGTGCCTGAGGCTGTCTTAGAGTTAACTTTTTTTATATATATAAATAGAAGGTGTATACTCTAAAGATTAAAAAGTATAGTATAATACATAAACCACTAACAGTTGTTTATTAAGTATATATTGTACATAATTATATGTATTGTATTTTTTTGTTTTTTAAATTTTATTTTTATTTATTGGGGTACAGGTGGTATTTGGTTACATGAGTAAGTTCTTCAGTGGTGATTTGTGAGATTGTGGTGCATCCATCATGCAAGCCGTATACACTGCACCACAGTTGTAGTCTTTTGTCCCTCGCTCCCCTCTTACTCTTCCCCCCAAGTCCCCACAGTCCACTGTATCATTCTTATGCCTTTGTGCCCTCATAGCTTAGTTCCCTCATATAGTGAGAACATACAATGTTTGGTTTTTCATTCCTGAGTTATTTCACTTACAATAATAGTCTCCTGACTCACTCAGGTCACTGCAAATGCTATTCATTCATTCATTTTTATGGCTACGTAGTATTCCATCATATATATACACCACAGTCTGTTATCCACTCATGGATTGATGGGCATTTGAATTGGTTCCACAGTTTTGCAATTAGAAATCATGCTGCTATAAACATGCATGTGCATGTATCTCTTTCAAATTATGACGTCTTTTCCTCCAATTAGATATCCAGTAGTGGGATTGTTGGATCAAATGCTAGTTCTACTTTTAGTTCTTTAAGGAATCTCCACACTGTTTTCCATAGTGGCTGTACTAGTTTATATTCCCACCAGCGGTGTAGAAGTGTGCGCTGATTGCCGTATTCATGCCAACAGCTACTGTTTTTTGATTGTTTGATTATGGCCATTCTTGCAGGAGTGAGGTGGTATTGCATTGTGGTTTTGATTTGCATTTCCCTGATCATTAGTGATGTTAAGCATTTTTTCATGTTTGTGGGCCATTTGTATATCTTCTTTTGAGAATTATCTATTAATGTCCTTAGCCTACTTTTCGATGGGATTGCTTGTTTTTTTTCTCATTGGTTTGAATTTGTTGTAAATTCTGATTTTCTCCCACTCAGTGGGTTGTCTGTTTACTCTGCTAACTATTCCTTTTGCCATGCAAGAGCGCTTTAGTTTAATTAGGTCTCAGCTATTTATCTTTATTTTTATTTTTATACAACTGGCAGCACAGTAGGTTGTTTACACCAGCATCATCACAAACATGTGAATAATGCATTGCGCTTTGCTGTTAGAACAGGTACAGTGTCACTAGGCAATAAGAATTTTTAAATTTTATTATAATCTTATGAGTCTACCATCATACATGTGGTTTGCCATTGGCTGAAATGTTATTCAGTGCATGATTGTACTATGATGTAAAATTAACAATACTTAAATATTGTGATATAAAGTCCATATATCTTATGTTATATGGTAAGGGAATAAGGAAAAAAAGAGATACACACACACACAAATGGATTCACAGCAACATGTGGAAGAAATGCATGACAATTACAGTCCCCATTCTTTAACTTGTCACATGGTCATAGCTGGTATTTTTGACTCTATATTCCCTTTGTGTTCAGCAAGCACTTCAGCTGGCTGTGGTTCTTTACCTGGTAGAGTGACCCAAATCCTCATTTCTGAAGGGTCTGGCCGTTAGCAATCCTGTCTGGACTGGGATTTCCATTGACCTAATCACAGGGCATGATAATGCTAAGAGATGCCCTAAGGGGTCTCCTGTATTCCAGGCACCCCCTTCCTTATCTCAGTTGTGGAGCAGTGGTCCAGTGTCCCCTTGGGAGTCAGGAGCAGTCACTCTGCCAGCGCCGTAACTCTTGTAACTCCCTGTTTTACCTGTTGATTTAGAGGCATGAGGAGCCCCAAGTGTCTGAGCGGCAGTCTTAACTTCCGGTTCAATGGAATCGTTGTGTGTCTCCTGGTGGAAGAATTCCTCCCTCTGGAAATAAGATCTCTAAGCCAGCAGAGCATAAAATCATGGGAATGGGAGGCAAAAATTTTTCCAGTGAGTCACTAGGAATGATAGTGAGTAGTGCCGCTCCCATGTCTACCTCTTGTTTTATGGACCCATAAATCCTGGTGTAGGAGATGGGAAAAACCAAAGGCATTTGCTACTCTCACACTCAACTAAGAAGACTTCTGTGACCAGATGTGTGGGTTTTTTCCTCACGATGCAATTCTTCAGCCCTGTGGATATGAGTTAGGTGTCCTATAATTCAATAAATTCTGACTCTGCCTACATGGAGTTAGAGTCAAATTGAGGGCTCAATCCCACAAGCCTGTACCCCCTTTAGATGACAAATACAAGTAATAGATTGTCACCTGTCACCTATACTTGTGACTAACAAGCTATAAGTTGGATTTTCTACCACCCCTTTCTTGGGTTTGCTTAATTTGCTAGGAAGGCTCATAGAATTTAGGGAAACATGCTTAACAGTTCATCATGTTGATAAAGGATTTGTAAAAGGATACAGATGAAAGCCAGGAGAACAGATATATAGCATGAGGTCTGGAAGGATCCTGAGCTCCTGAAGGTCCAGGGGCTTCTGTCCCTGTAGATTTGGGGTGCACACCCATGTGGATGTTAGGCAACCTGGAAGCTGTCAGAACTCCAACGTTTAGGGATTTTTTTTGGGCTCTATCATGTAGGCATGACCAATTATTAACACCATTTCCAGTCCCTCTTCCTTCTCCGGAGAACAGGGAGATGAGGCTAAAAGTTCCAAGCTTCTAATCATGGCCTGGTCTTCCAGGGCAGCCCCCATCCAAGATTCCCACGAAGAGTCACCTCATTTGAACAAAGGATGCTCCAGTTACTCCTGTTGATCCATATTCTTGACACGTAGCTCCTAAATACCTCCTATATCTCAACTTAGAGGTATTAAGGAGCTCTGTGTCAGGAATGGGGATCAAAGATTGAATATAAAATATCCTCCTAGCATCCCTAACTGCAAGGTTTTAGAAGATTCATGTGTATATGTCTTTTTCTTTCTTTCTTTCTTTTTTTTTTTTTTTTTTTTTTTTTTTTTTTTTTTTTTTTTTTTTTTTTTTGACAGGATCTCATCTGTCACCCAGGCTACAGTACAGTCGTGCAATCATGGCTCATTGAAGCCTTGACCTCCTGGGCTCAAGCCATCTTCTCGCCTCACCCTCCCAAGTAGCTGGGACTGCAGGCGCATGCCACCATGCCCGGCTAATATTTTTATTCTTTTGTCGAGAGGGGGTCTCACCATGTTGCCCAGGCCGGCCTCAAACTCTTGAACTGAAGTGATCCTCCTGCCTTGGCCTCCAAAAGTGCTGGGATCACAAGCAAAAGCCACTGTGCCTGGCCTATATTTCTTCTTATTTCACATCTGGCTTTAGAAAAAACAGCATCATGTATTATATCTGATGCTGATTCACCAACCATCCCAGTTTGCCTGCACTGAAGGGTTTCCCAGGACACGAACATTTCTGTGCTAAAACTAGAACAGTTCCACGCAAACTGGAGTGAAGGGGCTCATTTAAAATTTGACTAGAGACAAACTAGAGGTGGCTCAGGATTTTGATGAACAACCATACCTCGGTATAGACTGTCAGGTGCGTCGCTCACGTAGAGACCACCAGGCAGGCTTTGTGTGGGCAACAAAGCCGTTTATTTCGTGCTTGGATGCAAGCGGGCCAAGTCTGAAAAAGGAGTTAGGCAAAGGGGGTAGGGAAGGAGACTGGTTAGGGGACTATAAGGTGGGGCAAATCATCAGTTAAAGGCGGTAATCTACCCTGGGGAGGGGAAGGGCATTACAGGATACATGATTACAACTGTGGGGGTCATTTATTACAAACAGGAATGATCATAAGGGTGGGGGTATTGGCTGCAAGCAGAGGGGAGGGTGCGGTAAATTACATAAAATGGTAGGAGTCTTGAGAGACCCAATTTCCAGGGGGCCATTTTCACAAGGCTGAGCAGGAACAATGGTTGCAGGTTGCAGGGGAACAGCAATTCGTTGAGGGGGGAACAAGTTGTTTCACGTTTTTCTGCAGCCGCCTGGTTACTTGTGGTTGCTTCAGACTTCCTGACTCCTGGGCACCATCCAGAGGTGTACGTGAAGGTTACCAAGGCTATAATGGCCAGGCTTGGACTTGGAGACCTGACACGGACCACTTTGCTTCTCCCATTGGTCTCTAATAACCAAGGGTAGTTGCTCTTGTCCTTTTAAAAATGTTATTTTGTTTTTTTAAAAAAGAGCTAATATGTGATGCACAGTTAAAATGTCTTAAAGGGATATATCCATAAGAAAGTCTTTCTCCACTCTTGGCCTCCATCAGTTTTTTTCTTTGGACAGAAACTGTGACCAGTTTCTCTGCATATCTTTTCAAAGATATTTTATGCATGTTTGAATATATAAATATATGATTTAAAATACACACATGGTTGCATACGGTACACAGTGTTCTTCTCCTTGCTTTTTTCTCTTAACAGTGTGTCTTTAAGCTTGTTCAACAATAGGTAATAAAGAGCTGCCATTTTTCTTGGTGGTTTTATAGTATTCATTTGCCAGATTTACTGTCATTTATAAATTTAGCAAGCCACCTCCTAACAGACTTTGAGTTTGCCTTTAATTCAGTGTTATTATTAATATAAATGATGCTGTAATGGATCTTTGAGCATCTGAGTCAAAGGGAATGTGCATTTAAATCCGTGAGATTTAATGTCAGATTGCCGCCCATAGAAGCTGTAACAATGTACACTCCTACTGGTTGTATAGAAAAGCACCTGGTTCCCCACAGCCTCAGCGTACATACACCCTCTAATTCAGCCAGGGTCAAGGCTTGGTTGAGCAAATCCTTCTTTTTGCTAGTAAATCAGATCTTCCATTTTACTTCCTCACTGGTCTCTATCAAGGCAAAACGAATCCCCTAGCCAAAGCCATTTCCTGCCTTTAGGCTGCCTTTGCTGAGTCAGCTCATTAGCCTTAATTGTCTTCAAAATGATCCTCAGCTGTGTCATTCTTTCAAGACCTGCAGAGTTATGGGAAATGCTGTCAAAGCCAGGGGTGTGTCTGTAGGGATACAGTGAGGTCTGTGCAACCAGGAGCCAGAGTTGACAACTGGAGAATAAATCAGCATTCTAGGGGTCTGAAAATAGGTCACATCCGCAGACAGTGAGGAGTTGGAGAGCTTCATGCCAGGGACACACTAGAATTTAGACTTCATCCTTTTTAATATCTATAGCGACAGTGCTTGGGAGTGCACAGGGTATCTTTGTGGGGCAGTGAGATTGCCTGATCCAAATCTCCACCATCTCCAAATATTTTGTTTCCATGGAGAAGGAGATGTGACTCTTTCTCTCTTCCAGTCTCCTCCAACCACTGGTGTGCAGGAGTCACACAGCATGCAACATAAGTTTTCAGGGATTTTCTGAGCTATTTGTTAAATATAGCCATTATTAAAAATTAGGTAAATTTACAATTAAATATATTTATTACAAACCAAGGTCATAGATACGCAAAACACATTCCTGCCTAATGATTTTCCTACATTTTATTTCTGCTTTTGCGGATTTTCACATCTTTTGTGTCTACGTGGTGGAAATACTGTGCAATGTTGTGCTACGGCGTACCTCTTCTCAACCATGTGGTTGGTGACTTCACACCGTGGCTTGAAATTGACAATGGTAGGAGTGTGTTCACCACAGAATTGGCAAATGCTACAAATCAGTGCTTGATTTATTGTTTTGTTGCTATCTAGACTTAAGTAAAGCGGAAAATGTGAATAATTCAGGTTAAACTTAAAAATGACCACTGCTGAAGCTGAAAGAAGATTCAATTCAGTGAATGTAATTTGTACAAGAGTGGGGTTATCAGTGTTATGGAATCCTTGGGGTGTTACTTTGCCAGCCAGAAACCTCTGTTGCCGGTGGCACCTCTGCCTGAGTTTTGGTCCGGTCCACTGGGCTTGATCTCCCCACTTGGACTGGCGGGCTGCACTCAGCTCATGCTACGGGCCTGAATCCCATACCTCCCAAGGGTGAGCCAGACAGGAGCAGTGAGGGGTGTGTGAGTGAGCGTGGGGTCTGGCCACTGTGCACAGTCAGACACGCCGGCTGCAGTGGGGTAGGCAGCTCCAGGTGCTGGCACAGGCACCAGCTCCCTGCAAGGCTGCAGCTAGACCAGGCATACTTTAAGCAGCTTCCATGGCTGACCCCAGGGAATGTGGTGGCACCTGCAAGCTTGGAGATGCCAGGAACTGCAGATCCCTAAAGAGGATTTCACTGCCCTGGCTAGGGGATTTCCTAGGTCTGGGCTCCCTGAAGGGCTGCAGCTCTTCTCTCCTTCTCTCCTTCTTGTCACCCACAATGTGGTGAGCCAGGGGCATGTCTCAGCCCTGTTTGTTACAGCTCTTTTAGCTCTGTTATTCAGTGGGTCCTGAGTTCTTGTCCTGGGTCCAGGAAGAAGAAGGTACATGAAAAAGTGGAAGGTGAGCAAGATGAAGACGAGCTTTGTTGAACAATAGAACAGCTCAGAGGAGACCCACAGTGGGTAGCTCCTCTCTGTAGCTAGGGTGTTCCAATGAGTGTTCAGCTTTCAGCAGAGAGGGTAGTTCGTCTCTGCAGGCAAGTTGTCCTGTCATCTCTTCTGCTCTCAGCAGAGAAGATACATCTCTCTGTCCTCTTCTCAAGTCTGGCAGAGTCTGAGGCTTTTATGGGCATCAGAGGGGAGGAAGTGCATGCTGATTGATCCATGGGCAGCCATGGGAGGGCCCAGGGAAAAGCACCACGAGTCCCCCTCTGGTTTATGGGACTGGCAGCCCAGTCCCCAAGCTTCAGGCCCTTTCTGGCTTGAAAGTGGGTCTTCACTGGGGACCTGCCCCCTTCTGCCCAAGAGCCTGTCTGCTTCGTGCTGCTGTTCATGGCAATAGGCTGTTCATGCCAAGGGATGCCTGGAGGCCAGAGCCTGGCTGTCCTCAGCTCCCCCTTGGCCTCCTTCTCATGCTTATTGGTGCCTAAAGTCCAGAGGTGGCTGCAGTGGCAGGGAGGTGGTGTGTCAGTGCTGCCCTGAGTGTGTACACCCAGCTGGTTGGCAAGAGTGCCTGGGCTTGACCCCCACTTTGCTGTGAGATCGGAGTGGGCGCTGATAGTGGAGAGAAGCCAGGTAGTGGGACCAGGCACTTTTGAGCCTATGGGAGGCAGGAGGGCCTTCCTGGGCCCCCAAGAGTGCAGAGATGCCTGATGTGCAGTCATGGCAGGGTGGTTGCAGCTGCTCCTGGGGACCTCCTGCTCTGCCAACTTGGAAGGGGTGAGGCTCCCATTTTTCCATTGCTCCTGCCAGCTCTGTGGAGCATACAGCCCTGGCCACACCTTCTTGCAGCCTGGGGTAGGGGTTTCAAGTCCTTGCTGGGCCCAGGCCAGCATCCAGGTCAGAGGTGATGTTGTCCTGGTGCTCATGGGTCGTCTGGGGCTCCTCTTTGCCTGGCTTATGGCCCTGCCTGCCCTAGAGGAGCACCTCTGGGAGTGGATCTTGGGTCTCAGACTTGGTCATCGGGAGCATCAGGCTCAGCGGTCACATCAATGAGGGGTAGATCCTGGGGATATGGCCTCAGGTGGCCTCATGCAAAGCCTCTTCCCGAGGTGCAGGAACTTGGCACTGTCAGCAGGGTGGGCATGGTGGCCATGTCGCTAGCCAGGTACTCAAAGGAGGTGCCTTTCCCACTTCCCACCCTGGGCCCCTGAAGTGCGGCCCCAGCTTCACATTTTGGGTCTGGTCCCATGCTCCGTGTGCAAGCATGGCACTGTCCTGAGCTCAGCTCCACCTTGGAGCCCCTCTCTCCCAGCTCCTCAGTGTCTGACCACACTGCTTTCCCACTGGTGGGTGGCTCAGCCTGGCCCCATGGCAGCAGATCCTAGGTAGGTTTAGGGGACTCCCAGGGATGGGCTCTGAGGACTGCCCACCTTGTCATCTGCACCTGAGGACCCATGGCCTGCACCTGTACCCCACTGTAGCCATCATCATGGCAGTGGCCGCTTCAGACAGGCTGCCACCGCCATCATCAGTACCTCTCATCAGATGTAAAGAGTTAACCATGAGATGCAACTCCATTTGTCAAATCATGCTTAAACTGCAGCCATTGTTTAGTAAAAGGTACAAGGCTTCAGCAAAAATCAATGAAAGCCTTCTGTTGATTCTATGGGATCTCCAGTAAAGATTATCATGTATTTTATTATTATTCATAAATTGTGTCACACACCCCTTATATCAGTAAATTTATAATCTTATAAACAGATATACATATATTCATTTTTTTTCTTTGAGAGCTGTTTTGTTTTAAAAATTTTTATAGAGACAGGGCCTCCCTGTGTTACCTAGGCTATTCTTGAACTCCTGGGCTCAAGGCATCTGCCTGCCTTAGCTTCCCAAAGTGCTCGGACTACAGGCACGAGTCACCACACCCAGCATGGTTGTTAAGTGTTTATGAACACGCTACTGTCTCCAGTTTCAGAATTCCATGACTATCTATTGATTTAATGCTATTATCTCAAAATAAATGATGCCAGTTTCATTAGCCCACACTCTGTGGAGTGAGGTTGAGAGGTGGTAAAGAGGATGAATTTACCTAACCACTGTGTGTCACTATGACTGTGACTAGCACTGAGGAGCTGTCTAGCTTGGGACCAGGCCCTTTCTTCTGAAACTTCCTTCTGTTCAATGACCAGAAGTTTTTAGCATTTTTCTAACTCAGGAAGCCCTTCTGAATTATCAAGCCAAGTCCTCATTTATTCACTAAGGTAGCATGTACCAGGAGTCCACTTTAACTTGTAAAAGTTTTCCAGGTTATGGCCAAAGTCATCATATAGAATTATTTTATTAAGATAAAGGCCACTGAAACATAAGACCAAGTTATGTGATTTTTTTTTTTTTAAGACAAGGTTTTGCTCTGTCAGGCTGGAGTGCAGTGGCATGATCTCAGCTCACTACAACCTCTACCTCCCAGATCAAGAGATCCTCCCACCTCAGCCTCCCGAGTAGCTGGTACTACAGATGTGCACTACTTTATCTGGTTAAGTTTTATATTTTTTGTAGAGACGGGATTTTGCCATTTTCCTCAGGCTGGTCTCAAACTCCTCAGCTCAGATCTGCCCACCTCAGCCTCCCGAAATGCTGGGATTACAGGCACTAGCCACCACACCTGGCTATGTGATTTTTTTAAACTTCTCACATGGACTGGATATTTGTTATTTTATTCCTACCCTGCAGGGAGATTCACACCTTGCCATATGTGATTCAAGCAGTAGAGCAGTTCCTTGTATCAATGCCCCAAGCCACCGCTCCAGGGACCCTGAAAACCTGTGTTGGTACCCAAAGGCCAGGGTGTCCTAGAGATACATGTCAGGGGTCAGGAATATGGGTTTGTGATGCTTTTTTGACTTGGTGTGTCACCCAGAATTCTTCTAGGCAAACAGCAAATACTACCTCTGCCTATGTAAATAGTAAAGAGATTTATTGAATGGAGATTAGCTAGATCAAGGAAACCCTAGGAAGGTATCTTAGCTTGGGCTATTGTGACAAAATACCGTAGACTGGGTGGCTTAAACAACAGATATATATATCTTACAGTTCTGGAGGCTGGGAAGTCCAAGATCCAGGTGCTGTTAGGTTTGGTCCTTGTAAACAGCTCTCTTCCTGGTTTGTAGACATCTGCCTTGTCACTGTGGGCTCACATGGCTCTTCCTTGGTGTGTGCTTGTGGAGAGGAGAGGAAAAGAGGGGAGGGGAGGGGAGGNGAGGGGAGGGGAGGGGAGGGGAGGGAAAGGGAGGGGAGGGAAGGGGGAGGGGGAGACTGACTCTCCATCTTCCTCTTCTCATAAGGTACTAATCCCATCATGAGGGCCTGTATTAGTCTGTTTTCACGATGCTGATAAAGACATACATGAGTACCTGAGACTGGGTAATTTGTAGAGAAACAGAGGTTTAATAGATTCACAGATCCATGTGACTGGGGAGGCCTCACAATCGTGGCAGAAGGCAAAAGACATGTCTTACATGGTGGCAGGCAAGACGGGAGAATGAGAACCAAGCAAAAGGGGTTTCCCCTTATAAAACCATCAGATCTCATGAGACTTATTCACTACCATGAAAACAATATAGGGGGAACCACCCCCATGATTCAATTATCTCCCACTGGATCCCTCCCACAACATATGGGAATTGTGGGAGCTACAATTTAAGATGAGATTTGGGTGGGGACACAGACAAACCATATCAGGGCCCCACCTTCATGCCCTAATCCACTACCTCTCAAAGATAATGGATTACCCACCTCGAAATACCATCACATGTGGGGTTAGGGCTCTAATATATGAATTTGTGGGGAACACATTCAGTCCGTAAGAGAAGGCCATAAAACCAGGTCTGGAAATCAGGCATGAACAAGAAATTAGGTATCAGCTAGGACTACAACCCAAATCACATTCCAAGAAAACAGGCCAGTGAGGCCCCGTAACTGCTCTTGCCATTGCTGGACACTGGACATCTCTGTTTGTACCACCTCTGCTGCTAGCCCAGGGCACTGGATTTCCCCACCCCTAGACTTTCAAAGCTGCTTCCATGGCTGCTGCCATGCTGCCCTAGGGATGCTCTGCCTCTTTTATTCATGTGTGAAGATCTGAAGGCCTTTCTTAAGGCCTGAATGTTCGGGATGCATGGGTCTCAGCCCCTTGCCTGGGCATAGCTGCAAGGGAGGCTCGGGAAAAGACTACTTGGCTTTTTTCAGTATCTCTGGTGGGAAGAGGGCTCTACTTTCTACTTAGAAGCCCGAGGAAATGTGCTCCAATGGGATTCAATTGCTGGGTAGCCAAAAAAGAAAAAGCAATGTCTGACACTTGGTCACATGTACTGCAGGTTTATATGCTCTCAGGCACCACAGTTCCCTGCCACATGGGAACTTTATGGTCATCTTTAGCTCCATGGAACCACCACTCACTGGGCCTTCATCCTGTTCTTCATTCAAGATGCTCTCAAACCCCCTTTTCTTCTTTGGGGGTGAGTCTGGAACAGATGCTGGTGTGACCTTGCTCCTGCTGCATGCCCCCAAGCCAGGGCTCCCCCAGGGCATGCTGGGTCATGATGTTTCTCCTGCCATGCAGCTATAGAGAGGCCAGTCACTCAAGACCCAGGGTCCTTGCTTGACAGTGGCACCTACCATTGGCATTTGCAGGGCTTTGAAGGCCCCCCTCTGCTAGTTGGCATCCTGACCAGAGCCCTGTCCTGGCATATATGAGCCAGATTGCCCCTGCAGGTGGAGGGCAGCTCTCAGCCAGAGCAGTGTCCTGGGTCTTCCCAGCCCTGTCCTTACCTGCAGGACCTACTCAGGAGGCTCTTCCTCTCCTGCTGGTTAATGGAATCTCTCAGAGGCAGGCCAGAGCAGCTGGCAAAGTGGCCACAATCCTCTAAGAGGAGCCCACAGGGTGGAATTCACAACAACCCAGTACTGAGGTTTGGAAGACAAACAACTTCTGTTTCAGACAAATGGGAGTGTCAAGTTATTCCAGCCTGAAGAGATTACAGCTCAGGGGATCATGAGGACTCAATTCCTTGGCTCTCAGGGCCTCCTGCTGAAGGTAATGTGTGGTCACAGGCTGAAAGGGTCCAGGTGAGGACAGGATTAGAGCAAGAGGGAGCTAGCATATAGAACAAGCCTAGAAAATAGGAAGCCATGAGCCCAGGGAATATCAGGAAGGTTTACCAGCAGAAGCATGACTTTGACTATCCAGAGATGCCAGCTTCTGGGTCTCTTTCCTCTGTACAGACACAACAAAGGAGAGAAGAGTCTAAAAAAATTGTAAATGAGGTAGGGCTGTCAAAGAAAAGAAAATGGAAAGAGAGGAACACAAGGAGATGGGGGGACAGTGAGACACTTGCTAGAAAGTAATGGGGCACCCACAGTTTTGGAAATCAAGATAAATAACATTTTAAGGTACTATTTATAAAACCTAAAATTAATGCAAAATAATCTATGATGAGCAAAATGCCCAATGTTTTAAAGAAAGACAGGATCAGTAAGAGTGCTGTAGTGAGCCATATTGGAACCTGAGGCAACAAGAAAAATCAGTAGTATTGATCCTGTCTTTCTTTAAAATGTTGGCATTTGTTCATCATGATTGTTTGGCATTCATTTTGACTTTTTAAGAATATTGAATTGGAGTATCAGTCATCTTGATGGCTGAGTTTTTTGGTGCCCTCTTAAATTTTGTGTCACAGGCAGAAATCTTGCCTCAGCCTAATTCCAGCCCTGATGCATAGTCCTTTATACCCAGCAGTTCATCCTAGCCACAGTGCAGATTGGAGCTGCAAAACACTTTCCCAGAACCACAGGAAGACTGCTCGGCAGGTCTTTGATTTAGTGTTTCTCCTTATTTGGGGTTGTTTTTCCATTTGTGAGACCAGCTGACACAGAGTCCCCTGAGTGCAGTGTGACACTGGCACAGATCTGTGAAGAAACTGCTGGCATTGGCGTTTGATCTGTGACAAAGAGATAACATCCGGATCAATGGGACAGTCATCGTTCTGAGCAGGAATTGTACCCGCAGGCACTCTTGATCCTAAATTTCATTAGCAGTGCTTAATTCTACACAGTCCTCTTCATTTTCTTAGCAAATGAGTTTCTTTTCCATGAAGCAAACTGTCTTAGTTTATTTATGCTGTTATAACAGAATACCCAAGACTGAGTAATTTAAAATGAGCAAAATTTATTTGCTCATTGTTTTGGAGGCTAGGATGCCCAAGATCAAAGGGCCAGCATCTTCCAAGGACTTTCTTGCTGTGTCATCCCACGGAGGAAGGCAGACAGCAGAAAGGCTAAGAGGGCAAGAGAGACAGAGATGAAAGGAGACTGAACTCACTTTTTCTTTTTTGAGATGGAGTCTTTCTCTTGTCACCCAGGCTGGAGTGCAGTGGTGCAATCTTGGCTCACAGTAACCTCCACCTCCCAGGTTCAAGCAATTGTCCTGCCTTAGCCTCCCAAGTAGCTGGGATTACAGGTGCCTTGCACCATGCCTAGCTAATTTTTTGAATTTTTAGTAGAGATGGAGTTTTGCCATGTTGGCAGGCTGGTTTCAAACTCCTGACCTCAGGTGATTCGCCCGCCTCAGCCTCCCAAAGTGCTGGGATTACAGGTGTGAGCCACTGTGCCTGCCCTGAACTCACTGTTTTATAATGAATGCACTCCCACAATAATGGCATTAATTCCTTCCTGAGGGTGTTGCCCTCATGTCTAATCACCTCTCATTAGGCCCCACCTCCCCACACTGTTGCATTGGGAATTATGCATTGCATACTCCTTGGGGGGCACAGTCAAACCATAGCACAAACGTACAAGATCTTGGTAACTTTCTCTAATCCTTATTTGTTTTGTTCTGTTATTGTCAGTTAGAGAAAAGTGGCCCCAGCTTTGGAGTAAAATGTGACCTGCATTCTGATACAGTAACTTTGAACAGCTTGATCACATCCTGGAACAACAGAAATGGGCTCATCTGAGAAACAAAGCAGTTCTCCATTTGTTGATCAAGAAAGGAAAGTGAAAGTGCTACCCACGCCCAAGGCGATCACCAAGCGCTCTCTGGGCTCAGAAGGTGCATTTGAGAACAGACACCTTTGGGAAGCCCCAAAAAGATGCTCACCATTCACTTCTTGGGAGTTCTCCTGACACAGCAAGTCACTCCTTGCTTTTTTAGATAAAATGTAGGATTCCCAGATTGTAAATTTCCATTCCCCTTTTGGGAAGTCTCTTACCCTTGTGGTGAAGCTCTGTGCTCCACGGTTGGTATATAGTCTTTTGTTCTTAGGCTCATCCTAGGGCATAGGAGCTTTCTGTTTGCTCCTCATCTTACCCCAGGGATTTTCTGTTCTCTTTTCACTTGGTTGGAAACTGGATAGGAACTGGAAATGGAGCACAGAATGACATTTTACCATTGACTTGAGGATGGGTGAGTCACTTAGCTTTTAGTTTTTTCAATGGCTCAATATTAACATCTGACTTCCCGTTACCTTTTGTTTCTATTAAGAAGAATGCCTTTAATATGAGAAGATATATTGATTAAACATAAGACTATATGGATGGATGGCTGCTGGTATTCTACAGATAATTATGGGAATCCTATGTACCTGGCATCATTCTGGGTACGGAGGACATAAGGATTGCTACAACATGGTTAGGGTACAGCTGGGGACACAGACAAGTCAGAGGCTTTGATGAAAGTGTTCATTTAGTACAGCACCTGGTACGAATGGCAGTCACTCTTTCTATCGTCTTTCCATCTCCTTGCTTCCTCCTCCTCATTGTCATCACCATGCATTGTCCTGGGCCTTGGGGATACAAAGATGAAGAAGCTACAGTGCCTTTCCTCAATTTGTTAAACATCTGGAGGGCAAGTAGACATGTTGACTGTAATTTATGTGGATGAGAAAAAAGCTATCACACCCATCTGTCTCAGTTATTCCTCATAACAACCTGTGAGGTGTGGGGTGCTGTTCACATTTTACAGATTAGAAAACGAAAGCTCAGAACACTCACAGGATGTCTTTCAGACATGCATCGGGTAAAGCAAAGTCAAGATTTGAAGGGTATCCTGATGCCAAAGCCTGAGCTCTTCTGTCTTATGGAGATGTTGATCAATGTTTGTCAAATGAATATTCTTTCATGGGATACATTATAAATGCCAGGACAGGTAGAGGAGGATGCACAAGAGATGCTTAAAAGATTTTAAAAGAATTTCTACATTTTTTCCTCCTATAATCCATACATATAGAGGAAAAGAGAAAGAGAAAACAGCATCCAAAAACTATCTCCTGTGAATCAGTTGAGCAAAGACACAAGCTCAGTCAAGATTCCAGCTTTTGCAAAACATTGCTACCAGATGATGATTGATGGCTGAAAATGGGTTTCTTCTGTTGGGAGAATTTGACTGTGCTGTCCTGAATTACTGTGTATTCAACAGGGTAATCACCTCTTCTATCACTCTGTTGCCTGGGTTGGAGTGCAGTGGCTTGATCACAGCTCACTGCAATGCTGAACTCCTGAACTCAGCCATCCTCCTGCTTCAGCGTCATGAATAGCTGAGACTACAGGCACATGCCACCCTATCTGGCTGATTTATTCTTTCAGTAGAGTTGGAGTCTGATTATGTTGCCCAGGCTGGTCTCAAACTCCTGGGGTCAAGTGATCCTCCCACCTTGGCCTTTCAAGGTTCTGGGATGACAGTTGTGAGCCAATGTGTCTGGCCAATTCTTTTTTTTGTTGTTGTTCTTATATGAAGGAACAAATTTGGGTGAGTGATGGAGAAGCTGAGGTGGGAAGACAGCTGAGACAGAGGTGGGGCTGGTGGTTACTTTCAGTTCTTAGGAGTATTTGATGAAAACTTTATACCCTCTGGTGGTCAGGTCTATCTAGGGCCTCAAACACTTGGGCACGGGGAAGGGAACAACACTCACTGGGGCAGGTGGGGGGAGTGGAGGGGAGTGGAGTGGGCGGACAGCGGGGGGTGGGGAGGTTGGGGAGGGATAACACTGGAAAAATGCCTGATGTAGGCAAGGGGGCAGGGATGGAGTCAGCAAACCACCATAGCATGTATGTACCTATGCAACAATCCTGCAGGATGCAGGATGTGCACATGTACTCCGGATCCCAAAGTAAAAAGGAAAAAAAAGACACATTAGCATATTCTAAAATGACTGGTGCAGGGGCTCACACCTGTAATCCCAATGCTGTATGAGGTGGGAGGATCATTCGAGGCTAAAAGTTTGAGACCAGCCTGGGTGAGATTGAGACTCTGTCTCTAAAAAAAGGGGTCGGGGGAGGGGGGCGGAGAGGAGGGAAAGAAGGAAGGAAAAAAGGGAAAAAAAGAGAAAGAAAAAGATTATAAAAGTAATACATGTTCACTGAGGAAAAAAAAGTGGAAAAAGTGAGCATCATTTGTTATTCTATCACGATATATGCATACACATACACTCACACATATCGTATTACAAAAATGAGATCATACTGGTAATAGATACCTCCTGGGTACCTGCACCATAGTTTTCTTACTTTGGGAACATCCCAATAATCAAAGTTGGATAGGTCTTCAGACCATGTTTATATGGTTTGATAAGCCAAAGCTAATTTGTTTTGCTGTAGACATTTGATCTAGTCTAGACCAATCTAGATCAATTCTCCCCCAAAATTTGGAAATTTGTTTTCTTCTGTGGTCACTGAAGCTATGCTGGTTTCTTCCCTTTCTTCATTCTTAGTTATTTCCTTTGTAGTTCAATGCTAATTCCAAGAAATAGCATAGTATCTTCCTAGTAAAGCCATCTACCTTGCCTTGACTTTTTCCTCTTCCTTCTTTTATCTGTTTATGATAGCTAGAATCAATTCTTCTTGCTTACAGCCTGAAGAAGCTTAATACATACAATATTATATTTATTGCTCCATAGCCTTCTGCCACTTAATAATATGTTCCCATGTCAATAGATGCAGATACACAGGTTTATGTCTAATGGCTGCATAGCCTTCCACTGTATGGATGTACCATATTTACGTAACTGGAAGAAAACAATTTTCAGCTCTTAATTTTGAAACCATTATCTAGTAATTAAAAGCTCCTTTTTTTTGAAATTTATGGACAACTCTGCAGCAAATATTATTGTATATGCATCTCTTTGTACTTGTTTTATTATTCCTTATGACAAATTCTAGAAGTGAAATTAATAGATCAAAGAGTTTATGCATTTAAAAATTTTATGTTTTATTACCAGATTGCCTTCCAGAAAAATTGCACCAATGTATACTACCAATAATAGAATGTGAGCATCCAACCTAGATATTACAGGTCTTTCTGTTTATTGCCAATATAATGGGAGACAACTAAAAAATGGCAATGTATTTTTCATTTTGTCTGTAATATACTTCTGAAGAAGTTTCAAGAAGGACATACAGCTATCATGATGGCAAAACTCACCCAAAATCCACTACCCATTTGAGCCAGCTTCTTCTCAGATACATTTCTATGTATATATAGATAGAACATATGTGTAAATGTAATTTTAGGTAAATTACATTTACCTAAAATGTAAAAAGAGGTTTTTAAAGAAATAAAATACATTAGACACATTAGAAACACCCAGTGTAGATAATTATTCCCAGCCCCTCCCTCCTGTTAGAGGTAGCCCCTATCTTCAGTGTAGTGTTTATAATTTTAATGCATGTTTCTATACTGTTATAATAGATGTGTATCCATGAATAATGTATACTGTTATTTTACCTTTTTAAAAAGTATATGCTGTATCACATGGTAACTCGCTTTTTTAAAACTCAATATTATCTTTTTAAGATCTATCAATGTTGATAGATGAAGCTCTAGTTAATTCATTTTAACTACTGTTGATTATTTTGTTGTTTCGACTTACTCCATGTTTTAAAATATACATTTTCTATTATCCATTGATAATAAGTAATTCTTAATCCTGTATACTAAGACCTTCTTGATTATTTGTGGTGCAGATGTCTTCTCTCAGTGTACAGCTTATCAAATCACTGCATTTTGTCATTAATCAAATGCCTTTTAATCTTAATTGTTTATTTTGTGTCTTGTTAAAGACACAATATGATATTTTCTTCTGAAAGTTTTGAAGTTTTGTTTTTCACATTTAGATTTTTATCTCAGCTGAAGTTGATTTTTGTGCATGAGGTAAGGTATAATTTGGACTGCTAACTGTCCCAACTTCTATTGATTAGTCATTGTTCTCCTTGTGGATTGGTAAAGCCATGACTATCATATATAAAGGCCTGTGTCTGCATGTTTGTTCTATCAGTCTGTTTTTCTTTGTGTTAATGCCATACTGTCTTAATTGCTATAATTTTCTAAGTCTGTTATTTGATAGGATAAATCTTCCCAACTATTTTCTTTAAACAATATTAACTCTTCTGGCCCTTTGTATTTTCTGATAAATTTTAGAATTGATTTGTCAGATTTGGTTAAAAAACCTATTGTGATTTTGACTGAACTGTATTGGGTTGAATTGGCATCTTCAAAATATTGAGTCTTCACATCAGTGAACATGCTATATAACTCTATTTAATTAGGAATTTTATTTTCCAAGAATGCATAATATTTTTTCTCCCAGTAGGTTTTATGCATATTTTGTTAGATTTCTCCTTTCCCAGCTCCTGAGAATCTTACCATTTTTAGGGCCATTGTGTATGGAATCCTTTTTTGGATGAATATTTTCTAATTTGTTATTTGTTTATCTACCAGAAAGCTATTGATTTTCTATGGTGCTCTTGCATCCAACATCTTACTGAATTTCTTGTTAAATCGAGTATATATAGATTCTATTTTATATTCTATGTGGATAATCTTAACATCTGCAAACAAAGATGGTTTTCTCTCTGCTTTCAGTTCTTACTCCTCGTTTCTCTTAAGAATACTTTTTAAGGATGCTTTATTACATTAGCTAGAACCTACAGACAATATTAAATGACAGAAGTAATAACAGGAACGTTGTGCTATTCCTGACTTTAATGAAAATGTCGCTAACATTTTACCACTAAATATAATTTTTGCTCTAGGCTTTTTGCTGTGGTTTGAATTGTGCTCCCCCAAAAGATATGTTGAAGTCCCCTAACTGTGGACATCTGTGGATGTGACTTTCTTTGGAAATATGGTCTTTGCAGATGTAATCAAGTTCAGATTAGGCCATACTAGGTTAGGGTGGACCCTAATCCAACTACTAGTGTCCTTATAAGAGAGATATTTGGACACAGACACACACACAACGGAAGAACACCATGTAACTATGGAGGCAGAGCTTGGAGTGATGCATCTACAAGCTAAGGAATGCCAGGAAGTGCTGACAACCACCAGAATCGAGGAAAAGGCAAGGAATACTCCTCCCCTAGAGACCCCAGAGAAAGCCTGGTTCTTCCTACATCTTGATTCAAATTTCCAGCTTTCAGAATTGTGAGACAATGCATTTCTGTTGTTTTAAGCCACCCAGTTTGTGGTAATATGGCACAGCTGCCCTAAGAAATGAATATACTTTGGCTATATACTTGATATCAAGGATATTTTCTTTTATTCCTAATTTGTAAAGGGACTGTATTTTTTTTTGTAACTGTGTGTTAAATGCTATGCTTTTTAAAATAGCTTTTCCTTCATCAGTGTTAAGTATGTTTCATTATATAACTATTTTCTGATATCAAAATATTCTTGTATTACTAGGATAAACTGATGAATTAAATTTGATTGGTGATCTTTTATTATTTAATATTGACATTTATAAACTTCCTTTTCCTTATATTTTTGTGCCAATATTTATAAATGAGTATGGCCTTTAATTTCTTACAATATTTTGTATCAAAACGATATAATAGATTTTTGTCTTTTTCAACTATCTGACACAATGTGTGTAAGACAGACATTATTTGTCCTCAAAGTAGGTAAACTTGCCTGTAAAACCATATGGACCTTGGGTCTTTTTTTTTCTTTCAGGAATTGAGGGTTATGAGGAAACTTTTGATTACTAATGCAATTTATTTAATAATCATTGGTTTTTTCAGAATTTTTCTTTATTCTCTCACTTTTCTATTGTGTCTAAGATGAGATTTTGCTCTGTTGCTCAGGCTGGAGTGCAGTGGTATGGTCATAGGTCACTGCAGCTTCAAATTCCTAGGCTCACGCAATTCACTTGCCTTAGCCTTCTATGTAGCTGGGACTATAAATGTGTGCCACCACACCTGGCTAAAATTTATATTTATTTAAATTAAATTTTTTTTTTCGAGGCAGGATCTTGCCCTGTTACCCAGGCTAGAGTGCAGTGGCCACCATCATGGCTCACTATAGCCTCAACCTCCCAGGCTCACACAATCCTCCCAACTCCGCCTCCCAAGTAACTGGACTCCAGGTATGTATCACTATGCCTGGCTAAGTTTTCATTATTAGCCAGAGTCTCCCTATGTTTCCCAGGCTGGTCTCAAACTCCTGGGTTCAAGGGATCCTCCTGCCTTGACCTCATGGAGTGCTGGGATAACAGGTGTGAACCACTGTGCCTGGCCTATCTTTATTCTTGAGTCAATTTTGTTATTTTTTCTTTAGAAAATTATTTTATCCTACACTTAAAATTTATTTGCATTAAATTTTCTGTAATATCTTCTTATGATTTTAAAAAAAATCTGTACTCCAGCCTTAGTTTTGTGTGCTTTTTTCTCTATTTTTATTATTTTCCCCTATTTTTATCTTTTATTTTTTAAAAATAGAAATTAAAGAAATCATTATTGATAGAGATTTTTCCTATTTTTAAGAACCAGTTTTTAGATTGTTTATCTTCTCTGTTGTCTCTTTGTTTTCTATTTTAATATTCTTTGTTCTTATTTACTTTCTTCCCTCATTGTTTTACTAGGTCTTGAGTTAATTTTTAATTTTTAATCTTTTTCTTATTTGTTTTGATCTTGATGAATGTACTTAAAGTTCTGAATTGCTCTCTAAGCACAACCTACTCTGCACTCAGAAATTTTAATATACAATATTAAAATTTGGAATTTTATATAATTCTTGGAAGGCCAAGAAGTGCTGGAAACCACCAGAAGCAAGGGAGAGGCAATACAATATTAAAATTTGGAATTTTATATATTTCCACATTAGGTTAGAGGTCAGATGGAGGCAGGAGCAAAATCATAAAACTTCATTGCAGTTTATATAAAAAGATTTTATAATGTCATTGTTATGTCTTCAATGTATGCATGGCTTAAGAGTACATTTTAAGTTTTCAAACATATAAGCTGTTCTTTGTTAAAACTATCTTGGGCCTTAAAAGAAGTCTCAGCATATTTAAGAGGATTGAAATCATACAGAACATGCTCTCGAATCCAGTGTATATTAAGCAAAAAAAAAAAAAAAAGAGACAACTGAAAAGGACTCAAAATCTCTTATGTGTGGAGATCAAGAATACTCTCACAAATAACTCATGTAGCAAAGAAAATGACAAGGAAAATTAAAAATATCTTGAACTGGATCACAATGAAAATATGACAGATCAAAACTTGTAGGATGCAATTTAAGGACTTTGCTTAAAGAGAAATTATAACATTAAAATGCACATATTTTAAAAAAAGGGTGACAATCAATACACTACCTAATCACCCATGCAGCACTGGTGGCAACAAATGAGAATCTTCATTAAGATGCCTATAGGATCATCTTCAATGAGGGTTTGTGTTTATTTCTGCTCCCTTTGCTTTCATATCTAGAGTTTTATGATTTTGCTCCTGCCTCCATCTGACCTCTCAGGATCTTAGTCCAGATTCAAGTCTTAAGATGGTATTTTGGGGTTCCCACACCATGGAAATATTGGGAATAATACAGACTAGTGGTTTAATTCCTGATCATGAGGCTCTTGTTTCATCTCAGACAGCAGATTAGTAGCTTTGTTTATTTTCTTTTTTCTTTCTTTCTTTTTTTTAAGATATATATATATATATTTATTGCACTTTAGGTTCTGGGGTACATGTGCAAAACATGCAGGATTGTTGCATAGGTACATACATGGCAATGTGGTTTGCTGCCTCCATCCCCCTGTCACCTGTATCTGGCATTTCTCCCCAAGTTATCCCTCCCCAACCTCCCTACCTCCTGCTGTCCCTCCCCCCAACAGGCCCCAGTGTGTGATGCTCCCACTTCCTGGGTCCGTGTGTTCTTATTGTTCAACACTCACCTATGAGTGAGAACATGTGGTGTTTGGTTTTCTGTTCTTGTGTCAGTTTGCTGAGAATGATGGTTTCAGATTCATGCATGTCCCTACAAAGGACACAACCTCATTGTTTTTTATGGCTGCATAGTATTCCATGGTGTATATATGCCACATTTTCCTTGTCCAGTCTGTCATCGATGGGCATTTGGGTTGGTTCCAGGTCTTTGCTATTGTAAACAGTACCACAATGAACATACGTGTGCATATGTCTTTATAATAGAACAATTTATAATCCTTTGGGTACATACTCAGCAATGGAATTGCTGGATCAGATGGAATTTCTATTTCTAGGTCCTTGAGAAACCGCCACGCTGTCTTTCACAATGGTTGAACTAATTTACACTCCTACCAACAGTGTAAAAGTGTTCCTATTTCTCCACATCCTCTCCAGCATCTGTTGTCTCCAGATTTTTTAATGATCACCATTCTAACTGGCATGAGCTGGTATCTCAATGTGGTTTTGATTTGCATTTTTCTAATGACCAGTGATGATGAGCATTTTCTCATGCTTTTTGGCCTCATAAATGTCTTCTTTTGAAAAGTGTCTGTTCATATCCTTTGCCCACTTTTGAATGGATTTGTTTTTTTCTTGTAAATCTGTTTTAGTTCTTTGTAGATTCTGGATATTAGCCCTTTGTCAGACGGGTAGATTGCAAAAATTTTTTCCCCATTCTGTTGGTTGCTGGTTCACTCTAATGATTGTTTCTTTTGCTGTACAGAAGCTCTGGAGTTTAATTAGATCCAATTTGTCTATTTTGGCTTTTGTTGTCAGTGCTTTTGGTGTTTTAGTCATGAAGTCCTTGCCTATGCCTATGTCCTGAATGGTTTTGTCTAGGTTTTCTTCTAGGGTTTTTATGGTGTTAGGCCTTAAGTTTAAGTCTTTAATCCATCCAGAGTTAATTTTAGTGTAAGGTGTCAGGAAGGGGTCCAGTTTCTGCTTTCCACACATGGCTAGCCAGTTTTCCCAACACCATTTATTACATTGTGTGTAATAAATGAGCTCTTTCCCCATTGCTTGTTTTTGTCAGGTTTGTCAAAGATCAGATGGTTGTAGATGTGTGGCATTGCCTCCAAGGCCTCTGTTCTGTTCCATTGGTCTATATGTCTGTTTTGGTACCGGTACCATGCTGTTTTGATTACTGTAGCCTTGTAGTATAGTTTGAAGGCAGGTAGCATGATGCCTCTAGCTTTGTTCTTTTTGCTTAGAATTGTCTTGGCTCTGCGGGCTCTGTTTTAGTTCCATGTGAAGTTTAAGGTGGTTTTTTCCAGTTCTGTGAAGAGGGTCATAGGCAGCTTGATGGGGATTGCATTGAATCTAGAAATTAATTTGGGCAATATGGCCATTTTCACGATACTGATTCTTCCTAACCATGAGCATGGAATGTTTTTCCATCTGTTTGTGTCCTCTGTTGTTTCATTGAGCAGTGATTTGTAGGTCTCCTTGAAGAAGTCCTTTACATCCTTTGTTAGTTGTATCGCTGCCAGGTATTTTATTCTCTTTGTAGCAAATGTGAATGGCAGTTTATTCTTAATTTGGCTCTCTTTAACTCTGTTATTGGTGTATAGGAATGCTTGTGATTTCTGCACATTGATTTTGTATCCTGAGACTTTGCTGAGGTTGCTTAACAGTTTCAGGAGATTTTGGGCTGAGACAATGGGGTCTTCATAATATATAATCATGCCGTCTGCAAATGGAGAAAATTTGACTTCCTCCTTTCCTAATTGAATACCCTTTATTTCTTTGGCTTGCCTGATTGCTCTGGCTAGAACTTCCAATACTATATTGAATAGGAGTGGTGAGAGGGCATCCTTGTCTAGTGCCAGATTTCAAAGGGAATGCATCCAGTTTTTGCCCATTCAGTATGATATTGGCTGTGGGTTTGTTGTAAATAGCTTTTATTATTTTGAGGTACATTCGTCGATACCTAATTTATTGAGAGTGTTTAGCATAAAGGGCTGTTGAATTTTGTCAAAAGCCTTCTCTGCGTCTATTGAGATAATCGTGGTTTTTGTCTTTGGTTCTGTTTTTGTGGTGGATTACGTTTATAGACTTGTGTATGTTGAGCCAGCCTTGCATCCCCGGGAAGAAGCCTACTTGATCATGATGGATAAGGTTTTTGATGTGCTGTTGCAATTGATTTGCCAGTATTATATTGAAGATTTTTGCATCTGTGTTCATCATGGATATTGGTCTGAGGTTTTCTTTTTTTGTTGAGTCTCTTCCAGGTTTTGGTATCAGGCTGATGTTGGTCTCATAAAATGATTTGGGAAGGATTCCCTCTTTTTGGATTGTTTGGAATAGTTTCAGAAGGAGTGGTACCAGCTCCTCTTTGTATGTCTGGTAGAATTTGGCTGTGAAGCCATCTGGACCTGGGCTTTTTTTGGTTGGTAGGCTACTACTTCCTGCCTCAACTTCAGCCTTTGTTACTGGTCTATTCAGGGTTTCAACTTCTTCCCGGTTTAGGCTTGGGAGGGTACAAATGTGCAGGAATTTATTTCTTCCAGGTTTACTGGTTTGTGTGCATAGAGTTGTTTGTAGTAATCTCTGATGGTAGTTTGTATTTCTGTGGAATCGGTGGTGATATCCCCTTTATCATTTTTTATTGCATCTATTTGATTCTTCTCTCTTTTATTTTTTATTAATCTGGCTAGTGGTCTGTCTATTTTATTGATCTTTTCAAAAAACCAGCTACTGGATTTATTGATTTTTTTTTTGAAGGGTTTTTTTGTGCCTCTATCTCCTTCAGTTCTGCTCTGATCTTAGTTATTTCTTGTCTGCTGCTAGCTTTTGAGTTTTTTTTTATCTTGCTCCTGTAGCTCTTTCAATTTTGATGATAGGGTGTCGATTTTAGATCTTTCCTTACTTCTCATGTGGGCATTTATTGCTATAAATTTCCCTCTAGACACTGCTTTAAATGTGTCCCAGAGATTCTGGTACATTGTGTCTTGGTTCTCATTGGTTTCGAAGAATATCTTTATTTCTGCCTTCATTTCATTGTTTATCTAGTCAACATTAAAGAGTCAGTTGTTCAGTTTCCATGAAGTTGTGCAGTTCTGAGTTAGTTTCTTAATCCTGAGTTCTAATTTGATTGCACTGTGGTCTGAGAGACTGTTATGATTTCTGTTTGTTTGCATTTACTGAGGAGTGATTTACTTCCAACTATGTGGTCAATTTTAGAATAGGTGTGATGTGGTGCTGAGAAGAATGTATATTCTGTGGATTTTGGGTGGAGAGTTCTGTAGATGTCTATTAGGTTTGCTTGGTCCAGATCTGAGTTCAAGTCCTGGCTATCCTTGTTAATTTCCTGTCTAGTTGATCTGTCTAATATTGACAGTGGAGTGTTAAAGTCTCCCACTATTATTGTGTGGGAGTGTAAGTCTCTTTGTAGGTCATTAAGAACTTGCTTTATGTATCTGGGTGCTCCTGTGTTGGGTGTGTATATATTTAGGATCATTAGCTCTCCTTATTGCATTGATCCTTTTACCATTATATGATACCTTTCTTTGTCTCTTTTGATCTTTGTTGGTTTAAAGTGCATTTTATCACAGACTAGGATTGCAACTCCTGTTTTTTTTTGCTCTCCATTTGCTTGGTAAATCTTCCTCCATCCCTTTATTTTGAGCCTATGTGTGTCCTTGCATGTGAGATGGGTTTCCTGGATACAGCACACTGACCACTTTTGACTTTTTATCCAATTTGCCAGTCTGTGTCTTTCGATTGGGGCATTTAGCCCATTTACATTTAAGGTTAATATTGTTATGTGTGAATTTGACCCTGCCATTTTGATGCCATCTGGTTGTTTTGCCCATTAGCTGACTCAGTTTCTTTGTTGTGTTGATGCTTTTTACCATTTGGTATGTTTTTGTAGTGGCTGGTACTGGTTTTCCCTTTGTATGTTTAGTGCTTCTTCCAGGAACTCTTGTAAGGCAGGCCTGGTGGTGACAAAATCTCTCAGCAATTGCTTGTTCATAAAGAATTTTATTTCTCCTTCGCTTATGAAGCTTAGTTTGGCTGGATATGAAATTCTAGGTTGAAAGTTCTTTCCTTTAATGATGTTGAATATTGGCCCCCACTTTCTTCTGGCTTGTAGGATTTCTGCCGAGAGATCTGCTGTGAGTCTGATGGGCTTCGCTTTGTGGGTAACTGAAACTTTTTCTCTGGCTGCCCTTAGCATTTTTTCCTTCATTTCAACCCTGGTGAATCTGATGATTATATGCCTTGCTATTACTCTTCTTGAGGAATGTCTTTGTGGTGTTCTCTGTATTTTCTGGACTTGAAAGGTGGCCTGCCTTGCTACGTTGGGGAAGTTCTTCTGGATAATATCTTGAAGAGTGTTTTCCAGCTTGGATTCATTCTCTCTGTCACATTCAGGTACACCTATCAAACATAGATTAGGTCATTTCACATAATCCCATATTTCTTGGTGGCTTTGTTCATTTCCTTTCACTCTTTTTTTCTCTAATCTTGCCTTCTCATTTTATTTCATTGAATTGATCTTCAACCTCTGATATCCTTTCTTCTGCTTGGTCGATTCAGCTCTTGAAACTTGTGTAAGCTTGGTAAAGTTCTTGTGTGATTTTTCAGCTCCTTTAAGTCATTTTTATTCTTCTCTAAGTTGTTTATTCTTGTCAGCATTTTGTCAAACCTTTTTTCAATGGTTCTTAGTTTCTTTGCATTGGGTTAGAACATGTTCTTTTAGCTCAGAGAAGTTAGTTATTATCCACCTTCTGAAGCCTGTTTCTGTCAATTCATCAGACTCATTCTCCATCCAGCTTTGTTCCTTTGCTGTTGATGAGTTGTGATCCCATGGAGGAGGAGAGACATTCTGGTTTTGGGTGTTTTCATCCTTTTTGAGCTGATTTCTGCCCATCTTTGTGGATTTATCTACCTGTGGTCTTTGTAGCTGGTGGCTTTCGGTTGGGGTCTCTTGAGTGGATGTCCTTTTTATTGAAGTTGAAGTTATTTCTTTCTGTTTTTTAGTTTTCCTTCTAACAGTCAGGCCCCTCTGCTGTAGGAATGCTGGAGGTCCACTCCAGACCCTGCTTGCCTTGGGATCACCTGCGGTGGCTGCAGAACAGTAAGTGTTGCTGCCAGTTTCTTCTTCTGTTACCTTCATCCCAGAAGGATACCCACCAGATGTCAGCCTGAGCTTTCCTTTATGAGTTGACTCTGTGGATATACAGGGGTCAGGGAGCTGCCTGAGAAGATAGTCTGTCCCTTATGCTGAGTCTCTTCCAAATGCTGAGCTGTGAGTTCCATTGTTCTGTTCAGAGCTGCTGGGCAGGTATGTTTAAGTTTGCTGCAGCAGAACTCATAACCGCCTTTTTTCCCAGGTGTTCTGTCGTGGGAAGGTGGGGCTTTATTTATAACTTCCTGACATGCTGCTGCCTTTTTTCAGAGCTGCCCTGCCCAGCAAGGAGGTAGCCTAGTCACAGTCTGCCAGCAGAGGTATTGCTGAGCTGCTGTGGGCTCTGCCCATCTGCTGTGTGAACTTCCTTGTGGTTTTGTTTATAGAGGTATAGTTAGAACTGCCTCAGTAATGGTGGTCTGTGTCAGTGATGGAGGACTGCCTCAGTAATGGCGGACTCCCTCTGTAATTGCAGACTGCCTTGGTAGTGGCGAACTGCCTCAGTAATGGCAGATGCCCTTTCCCCAACAGAGCTGGACTCTCCCAGGTCCAGGTGCACTTGCTGTGAAACTCTCAATCCAGAGTGTTTCAGATTGCTGGCCTTTGTGGGGGTGGGACCCACCGAGCCAGATCACCTGGCTCCCTGTTTCAGCCCCCCTTTTTGCAGTTGAATGGGCAGCTCTGTCATTTAGGCATTCCAGGCACCAGTTGAAATGGCCGCCCAGATTTGTGTGAGCTTTTGTGCAGAGACCTGCTGCACTGGCTGAAACAGCCATGCTTGAAACTCATGGTGCTTTTCAGTCTGGGGAATCTCCTGGTCTGTGGGCAGTAATAACTCGTTTGGAAATGTGCTGTTCACTTACCCTCTGCATTGTTCTCCCTGGGAACTGCACTGCAGAGCTGTTCGTATTCAGCCATCTTCAGTAGCTTTGTTTCTTGAGTCTGGAACCCAAGTCTTCTTCTTACCCCTTGTTCCAACAGTGAAGCAGAGGCCAGTTTTTGTCTGTTATAGTCTGAATGTTTGTGCCCCTCCAAAATTCATATGTTGAAACCCTAACCCCTAGTATGGCTATATTTGTACTTAAGGTTAAATGAGGTTATAAAGGTAGGGCCCTTATAAAAAGAGACAACAGAGAGCTTGTGTTCTTTCAATCTTGGTATGAGTGCAGAGGAAAGGCCATGTGATTTCATGGTAAAGAAGGCGTCTGTGTGCAAGCCAGCAGAAGAGCCCTTAGGAGACAGTGACCCCTGCCAGACTAGATCTGGGACTTCCAGTCTCCACAACTGTGAGGAGGTACATGTTTAAGCCACCTGGTCTGGTATTTTGTTACAGCAGCCAGAGAAGACTGACACACCTTCCTTCGAGAGATGGAGCCATTTGCCACCCCTGCCTGCTTTTGGGCTTTGTAGCCTATATTTCCTGTCCTCAGCCCTGATCACTTTGCATCAACAGCTCCATAGAGTCATTTTTCTTATTTTTGACTCCATGAGTTTTAGTTTCTTTCTTCTTGCATATTTTTGTCTATTGTCAGGTGAGCTGGGGGTATATCATCATGTGAGCACACTGTTTAAGATCCTTAGGGTTTTCCAGTAAGGAAGAATCACAAGGAGACAGATGTGCCATTAAATTTGCCCTAGAAATCTGTAAGCATCAAAGTCCTGACTAAATTGCTTTTCTTTTTCCTTGGAGGGATAGGTGTTTAGAATCATGTGGTTACGGCTTCATAGTTACTAATTTGCCTGAGGCTTCTCAGCTGACCTGTGCTTTCCGGGATGTCCTTGGGGAGGACTGTCAGCCATGTTTTCACTGGGGGATGAAACATCCCCTAGCCTGCTGATCTCAGTTTCTCTCCAAACAGCTCACTCAGGCTCTTTGTGTTTCTCCACCCACGTCACCTACACCTCCAGGCTTCACCTGCCCAAGCAAACATGGCTCAGGTGCATCTTTTCTATGTACAGAAATGAGATGTAAGTTGGACAACAAACCCATAGTGATGTATTTTTTTGCATATGTGTCTGGGCACATGTGTCTATACATGTGTTTGCATGCATGTGTGTTTACTTGGCATCACTGCTTATGAAGCATTCATGTCATTGATTTTGCCCATATATAAAAGATGCTTCTGGACATGATATGGAACTCTTGGTTTCCTCCTGCTGCTCACTCCATGGTGGCTATTTAGCTTGGAGAGGGAAACTGTTATTTGCAGGCTCTATGACATTTGTGATATGGAGTCTTTTCCTAGCATTGCTTCTTTATATTTCTCATTGCTATAGCATTATATAGGTGTGTCTGTGGTTTTCAGCATGTGGCATTAAAGTTTAACCAACCAAGAAGCAAATGGGTGCAGATGCATTTCTCCCAGCTTTAAGGGGACTCTGTAGTAAGTTGAAATATGATGGGCTTTGAGGTGGTTCAAATCTCATTCATCTACCCATTAGCTGTGTGAGCTTGGGCAAGGTCTGTGGGCTTAACTTTTGTGAGCTCACCTATACAGAGAGCACTACAATGCATATTCATCATGTTAGTGAGAGAGTTAAATACGTGGAGAGTACCCAGCCTGTACCTGGAGGTGCTCAGAATATATTGTTTTCTTCCCTTCTTTCTCTGATTATTCAGCTAGTTGCCAGACTGTAGCAAAGTTGTCCCACCTTGTCTTTCTAATTTTCCTTGAAAAACATGCAAAATCAGTGGTTTGACGACTCAGATGTTCTTCTAACTCTATAATGCTGGGAGTCTGTGATGCAACAGCTGCTATTCAAGCTACTTAGGCAGTTCTTCTGGTTTGTCCATCCTTCCCCCGACACCCACCCCTGCCATGATTAATTCCTTGGCTAGGAGTCAAGCAGCTGTTTATGACTAGATTGATTAGGGGAAAAGTAAAGATCATTCTTAAAAGATGTAAAGGGACTATAGAGTGGATTAGAACCTTCCAGAAGAGGGGATAAAATTTGAAGTTACTGAACGCCACAACAGGAGCAATTCCTTTTCCATCCGAGAAGGCAGACTGTGTGACTCTATTTCTGCTCTTAGAGAATTCACTGCAAGGAAAAGGATAAAGGCTGGATATACTGGCTTAGGCACTTTTAAACCCTGGTAAAGCTATAGGAAAGTTAAACTGTGTCCTTGACACCATCCTGCCTCCTCCTTTTGTATCATTTCTTTCCTTCTCTTCATTCTGTCCTGTGTGGTATCCCATAGGCCTGACTTCCCCACTTCTCACAAAATCCACCCCTTCTTCCCAAGATTGAGTGCTGTCTTGGTGCCTGATTGTCAGATGGCTGACAGGGGAAAATAGATCTGAGAAATCGATTCAAAATCAGACTTCTCTCTGTCAGGTTATGTGTAAACTCTTCTAGGGGCCTTTGCACACTAAAAGAATTGCTTCTTAATGTAATCATATATTTAATTGGGTTAGGTTATTGTATGCAAATTGTGAAAAGAATTAATGGTACTGTGTGACTGCCTTAAGAAGCTGTGTAATTTCAGGCTGCATTAATATAAGGAGGAGGTGTAAATCCCAGTCTGACTCCATGGGGATCAGGCTTCCTGGGGTCTTTACATGCAGTTCTGGGCTTCTCTCTTTAAGAGGCACCTAGACATAATGGGATGCATTTAGATCAGGGAAGAGTGAAGAGCAATTTCAGGGAGGCCTGGAGGGCTGCCTTCCACTCTCAAGTGGAATGCCTTTTAGGAAATGGATAGGCCTATTCAATATCATGGTGCCAAGAAGAAGAAATAGAAACAGTGGGTGAAAAGTACAGGAATTTTTTTTTTTTTTGGCCCAGTATGAAGATGCCGCTGTTTGAGTCAGAGCTGCCCAAAGATGCATGGGCTGTCAGGGGGCAGCGCTCAAGGAGATTCCGGCCCAGATGAGTGAGTGAGCAGACCTGTTCTTGTTTCCAGCTCTTCCAGCCCAGAGCGCCAAGGCTCTCCACGAATGAAACCCCAGGGATCATCCTCTGGCTAGAGGCGATTCTTGGAGTGGGGAAAATTTTCTTCTAAGGATTTACATCATATTCCCCAGGCAAGTGCAAGGCCGAGCCCTGGACAGAGCTGGTATTATTCAGATGAGAAGAAATAAGTGATTTCCAGGGGCCAAGGCTTTATTTTTCACATTGACATAACATTGCAGCTGTGGGAAATAGACATCTCATTGCTTTACTGTGGTGGTAGCTCTCCACAGGCTCCTGAATGCTTATGAGTATGAATCATTTTTATTTTGTCTCTATGGACTGAATCCCCAGCAAGATAAGGAGGCATTTTGCCAAATCCAGATATGCTGTTTAGGTGATGGAATAAATTTAAATTTTTTGAGGATCAAATTAATTTTTCTGACCTAGACAATCCCTCTCTTCCAAAGAAAACTGTACTGAAAGATTTATGGAAGGTATTCAAGGATATTTGGATCTTATGCAAGTTTGACTTAATCTTAGCTGTTCTAGTAGAGCTTTCGGAATTATATTTTCTATAAACTAACAAGAAATGAGGAGAAAGTAAATGAGAGAAAGTAGTACTTATATGCACTTTTGACTCTTTCACAGCCCAGAGACTTAAAGACCAGCAGTTTTATGAGCTATATTTTATAAGCTCTGTATATCCAATTGTGTTGCTTTCTTCTTATTTCTTTATTTTTTAAAATTAGAATTCTTTCCTTTAAGAATCAAAATTGGCATTTAATAATTTAATAATTGGTATCTACAATGCTGTACAAAGCTTTCTAAATTACTAATGACTCAAATAAATGAGACAATACAGCAATTACATAAAATTATGTAAAATCAAATACATAGATAAGTCACAACTTTAAAATTCCCGCTTGACTTTTCTGCTGTCCCTAAGGACTATAAATAATACTGCCATAACAAAATACCATAGGTTACATGACTTAAGCAACAGAGATTCATTTCTCACAGTTCTGTTGGCTGGAAGTCTGAGATCAGGGTGTCAGCATGGTTGGATTCAGGTGAAGTCCCTCTTCCTGGCTTGCAGATGGCAATGATCTCATTGTGTCTTCACAGGATGACTTTTCCTCTTTGTGTGCATACAGAGGTATAGAGAAAGAGAGAAGAGAGAGGGCTTTGGGCGAAAGAGCACATACACAAACTCTCCGGTTTCTCCTCTGTTATAAGGGCGCTAATCTCATCAGACCAGGGCCCTGACCTTACGGCATCATCTAAACCTAATTACCTCCCAAAGGCCCCATCTCCAAATACCATCACTCTAGGGCTTAGGCCTTCCACACTGGCAATTTTGGAGGACACAAATATTCAGTCCATAGTACTTGGTATTCAGCAGTGATTTTAAATGGAAATACATTTAATAATCAAAACCGATTAAACTTATTTTTTAAAGGACCTATGTATAAGACATCTTATTCAGCAGTGTTTTGTAGTTCTCCTCGTAGAGATCTTTCACCTCCTTGGTTAGATGTATTCCTAGGTACTTCATTTTCTTTGTGGCTATTGTAAGTGGGATTGTGTTCTTGATTTCACTCTTAGCCTGGATATTGCTGGTGTATAGAAATGCTGATCTTTTACGTCGATTTTGTATCCTGAGAGTCTATTAAAGTTGTTTATCAATTCTAGGAGACTTTTGGCAGTCTTTAGGATTTTCTAGATATAGAATCATATCATGAGCAAAGGTAGTTTAACTTATTTTCCTATTTGGATGCCCTTTATTTCTTTCTCTTGCATGATTGCTCTGGCCAGGAGTTCTTGTACTATGTTTGATAGGAGTGGTGAGACTGGGGCATCCTTGTCTTGTTCCAGTTCTCAAGGGGAATGGCTTGAGCTTTTGCCCATTCAGCATGACGTTGGCCGTGGGTTTGTCATAGATGGCTTATTATTTTGAGGCATGTTCCTTCAATGCCTTGTCTGTTGAGGTTTTTTTTTTTTGTGATGAAGGAATGTTGAATCTTGATGAAAGCTTTGTCTCCTAAAAGAAATCAGAGATGACACAAATAAATGGAAAAGACATTCCTTGCTCATGGATTTAAAGAATCAATATCATAAGAATGGCCATATTGCGCAAAGCAATTTACAGATTCAATGCTACTCCTATCAAACCATCAATGTCATTTCTCACAGAATTAGAAAAAACTATTCTAAAATTCATATGGAACCAAACAAGAGCTCAAATAGCCAAAGCAATCCTAAGCTAAAAACAAACAAAACAAACAAAAAACGAAGCCAGAGGCATCACGCTACCCAACTTGAAAGTATACTCTAAAGCCACAGTATCCACAGTGGCTTCATACTGTTACAAAAACACACAGGCCAATGGAACAGAATAGAAAACTCAGAAATAAAGCCATACCTACAACCATCTAATCTTTGACAAGACTGACAGAAACAAGCAATGGGCAAAGGACTCCCTTTTCAATAAATAGTGCTCAGATAACTGGCTAGCCATAAGCAGAAGATTCAAGCTGGAACCCTGTCTTTTACCATATACAGAAATTAACTCAGGCCAGGCTTGGCAGCTCACACCTGTAATCCCAGCAATTTGGGAGGCTGAGGTGGGAGGATTGCTTCAGCCCCCAGGATTTTGAGACCAGCTAGGGCAACATAGCAAGACCCCTTTTTTTAAAACAAAAAGACAAAACTCCCAAAATATAAGATCTCAAACTATAGAAATCCTGGAAGACAACCTAGGAAATACTGTTCTTGACATTGCCCTTGGTGAAGAATTTTTTGCTAAGTCCCACAATGCAATTGCAGCAAAAACAAAAATAGACAAGTGGGACCTAATTAAAGAGCTTCTGCACAGCAAAATAAACCATCAACAGAGTAAACAGACAACTTACAGAATAGGAGAAATTGTTCACAAACTATGCATACAACGAAGGCCTAATATCCAAAATCTATAGGGAATGTAAGCAAATCAACAAGCAAACACCAAATAACCCCATTAAAAAAAGGGCAAAGGACATGACAATTACTTCTCAAAAGAAGACATACAAGTTGCCAGCAAATAGATTAAAAATGCTCATGATCACTAATCATCAGAGAAATGCAAATCAAAATCACAATGAGATACCATCCCATGCTGGTCAGAATGGCTACTATAAAAGTCAAAAAATAATAGATGCTGGTGAGGATGTGGAGAAAGGCACTGCTTCCATACTGTTGGTGGGAGTGTAAATTAGTTCAGCCACTGTGGAAACATCTGGGAGGTTTCTCCGTAAACAGAGCTACCATCTGACCTAGCAATCCCACTACTGAGTACACACCCCAATGAAAACAAATTATTCTACCCAAAAGACACATGCACTTGTATGTTCATTGCTGCATTATTCGCAATAGCAAAGACATGGACTCAACCCAGGTGCCCATCAATGGTAGACTGGATAAAGAAAATGTGCATAAACGCCATGGAATAGAATGCAGCCATAAAAAAAGAATGAGATCATGTCTTTTGCAGCAACATGGTTGAAGCTGGAGTCATAATCCTAAACAAATGAATGCAGGAACAGAAAACCCAATACCACGTGTTCTCACTTATAAATGGGAGCCAAGTATTGAGCACACATAGACATAAATATAGGAACAATTGATGCTGTGTAGTACTGGAGGGTGAAGGCAGAGTGGTGAAGGGTAAAACTGCCTATCAGGTACTATGCTCACTATCAGGGTGATGGATCTATATCCAGACCTCAGTATCACACAGTGTTCTCATGTAACTACATATGTTCTCATGTAATCTACATATGACTTCTTGTATCTAAAATAAAAGTTGAGGCCAGGCATGGTGCCTCATGCCTGTAATCTCAGCACTTTGAGAGGCTCAGGCAGGCAGATCAATTGAGGTCAGAAGTTTGAGACCAGCTTGGCCAACATAGTGAAACCCCGTCTCTACTAATAATGCAAAATATAGCTGGGTGTGGCAGCAGGCGCCTGTAGTCCCAGCTACTCAGGAGGCTGAGGAAGGAGAATTGCTTGAACCTGGCAGAGGTTGCAGTGAGCTTAGACTGTGCCACTGCATTCCAGCCTGGGCTACAGAGCAAGAATCTGTCTCAAAATAAAGTTGAAAACTTTTCTTTTTTTAAAATTTCTTGATCTAGGTCGATCATTCAAAATCCATTGTATACCAAACATATCCTCAGGTTGAATAAGATGTGGTTTTTAAAAAAGTTTTCATAGGTACACTCATGGCAGTGTACCTATGAAAACTTTTTTAAAAAACACATCTTATTCTACCTGAGGATATGTTTGGTATACAATGGATTTTGAATGATCGACCTAGGTCAAGGCCAGAGGTTGGACCCCATGTTCTCACTCATATGTAGAAGCTAAAAAAAGTAGATCTCACATAAGAAAACTGGGAAGGGTAGGGGAAGAGAGGGATAGGGAGAGATTTGTTGAAGGATACAAAATTACAGCTAGACAAGAATGGATTCTGTGTTCTATAGCACTGTAGGATGACTGGAATCAATAATAACATAGTATATATTTTCCAGTAGCTACAAGAGAAGATACTGAAGGTTTCCAACAGAAAGCAATGATAAATGTGAGGTGATAGATATACTAATTACCCTGACCTCATCACTATACATTGCATGTATTAAAACTTCACTGCACCCTGTGCATATGTGCAATTATTACTTGTCAATTTAAAAAATAAAACCAAAGAAAAAGAGAAAAAAGGCTAGAGGTCAGGAGCCACTCTTCTATTTGTCTTTCCCATGTCATCAGTGCAGGGAGCAGCACGCAGTTGTTGGCTCCTACCTAGTACAGGTGGACCAGGGGCATGAGCGTGCACAGACCATGGCTGCTGCCCTCAAAGTGCTCACATCCTGGATTGGGAGCCCCTGGAGAGCAGGGGTTGTGTCTGGTTTATCTCTGTGTTTTGCCAGATTACTCAGCACAGGGCTTCACCTGGAGTTGCTGCCCTGTAGACATTTATTGAATGAATAAATCTAATATGTGGCAGTTCATACTGTTGGAGCAGGAACTTTTTCCCAAGCAGAGAAAAGGGCTTCTAATTTCCTGTGACTTCTTCTCTTGCTTAAGGTTACATTTTGTGAGTCAGACAATCCAGAAAATGTGGAAATAAGGCTCAAAATCCAGGTGGAGGCAAACGTGTAGAAGGAATAACATTTGCCTCTTTCGTCCTCCTTTTCTCTGTCTTATTCTGCAGACCTTTAATCTGTCCATCTAAGCCAAGGTCAGCTAGCGTTTTCTGTAAAGGGCCAGTTAGTAAGCATTCTAGGCTTTTGGAGCCATTGGGTCTCTTCTCTTTTGAAACTACTCAACCTTACTCTTGTAGAGACAAAGTAGCCATGGACACTAAGTAACAAATCGGCATGGCTGTGTTCCAATAAAACTTTACTTGAACGGCACTGGGCTGATTTTGGCTACAGCCCACTGGCTCCTGTGTAGAGTTTGGATCTATTAGCCAGCATTCGTTGAAGTCATTAATGCTACATTTTACCCTTTGGGTAATGGGCCTGCTCTTCAGTAAGGGCCATCTGGTTTTCTGAAGAAACTGGTTGAGATATGTTTTGAATCACACCTGAAAGCACATGATCCAGAGGGCTGGAAAGCTGTTCTGACATGTGTGACGTAGCTAACAGTATCCTCACACTTAGAATTCATGTGATGATGTCTGGCAGAGACATCCGTGGTAAACACTGTTTCAGTGGAGTGGCGTGGATGGGAGCTGGATTGCATTCAGTGGCACACCAAGTGGAAGGGGACACCACAGTGGGAGGTGGGGACAGACCCTGTGTCAGGGGTCTCCAAAGCCCCCATGTTCAGAGATGTATTAGAAGCACCTGCAGGACTCAGTGTATAATTGTACTCATGGCTGAGAGTTATTGCAATAATGTAATAAGGGTACACATCCAATTGTAAGGGAAAAAGAAATACGCAGCTCTGAAGGAATCCACATGCAGAGTCTAGAGGAATCTCATCCAGGCTTCCTTATTCTCTCTCCCTCCTATGAGGGTTCTCATAGAGCTCACTCTTACCCCATCAGTGGAAATGCAGCAACATGTGTGCGATGTTTCTTCCCAGGGAATTCCCTGGAGACTCACAAGGTTTTTTGCTGGGGGCTGGTCACATAGGCACCTATTGCATGGGTCACACCAAAATTCCAGGTTCCTCTAGGAAAGCAGGTGTTTAGCATAAACCACATGTTTGCTTGGACAGGCGTTATAAACCATCCTTATCATTTAAGGAACTGTCTGAGTGTCAGGTTTCAAGACATCAACCTTGCAAGCAGATCTTTCTAAGGTAGCAGTCTTAGGTTAGATATGTTAACTCTTGTCTACACATAATTCTACTTACAGACGCTTGAGTAGATAAGGGAAGAAGAATAATAGGGTAGGACGTAAAGCCAATGGTTATTTTGTGTCTTGTATGAATTTCAAGTCTTCATGTTATCATGCTGTATGGGCATACCTTGGTTTTTTTGTGTGTGCTTTGCAGATAGTGTGCTTTTCTTTTTAATACAAATTCAAGGTTTGTGGGAACCCTGCATTGAGCAAGTCTATTGGTGCCATTTTTACAACAGCATGTGCTCACTCTGTGTCCCTATGTTACATTCTGATAATTTGCACTGTTTCAGACTTTTGAATTATTATTATATTCGTGACCAATGGTCTTTGATGTTACTATTGTAGTTGTTTTGGGGCACCATGAACCATACCCATCTAAGATGGCAAGCTTCATCCATCCACAGCACGTGCACTCTGCCAGCTCCGTCCGTCCACGGCACATGCACTGTGCCAGCTCAGTCCGTCCACGGCACGTGCGCTCTGCCACGGCACGTGCGCTCTGCCAGCTCAGTCCATCCACTTCATGTGTGCTCTGACAGCTCCTCTGACCAGTCGTTCCCCATCTCTCTCCCTCTCCTTGGGCCGCCCTATTTTCTGAGATACAACAATATTGAAAGTAGGCCAATCAATCGCCCTAAAATGGCCACTAAGTGTTCAAATGAAACAAAGAGTCATGGGTCTCTCACTTTAAATTAAAACCTAGAAATGACCAAGCTTAGTGATGAAGGCATGTTGAAAGCTAGGCCTCTTGTGCCAAACAATTCGCCAAGTTGTCATTGCAAAGGAAAAATTTTGAAGGAAATTAAAAGTGCGATTCCAGTGAACACACAAATGATAAGAAAGCAAAAAAGCCTCCTTGCTGTCATGGAGAGTTTTAGCAGATAGAAGATCAAACCAGCCACAGTATTCCCTTAAGCTAAAGCCTAATGCAGAGCAAAACTCTCTCTCTCTCTCTCCAATTCTATGAAGACTCAGAGAGGTGAGGAAGTTGCAGAAGAAAAGTTTGAAGTTAGCAGAGGTTGGTTGATGAGGTTTAAGGAAAGAAGCCATTTCCATAACATCAAAGTGCCAGGTGAGACAGCAAGTGCTGATATCAAAGCTGCAGCAAGTAATCCAGAAAATCTACTAAGATAAATGATGATGTGCCACCATAATAAAGAATGAAATCATGTCCTTTACAGCAGCATGGATGGAGCTGGAGGCCATAATCCTAAGTGAATTAACCCAGGAACAGAGAACCAAATGCCACACGTTCTCACTTATAAGTGGGAGCTAAATATTGAGCACCCATGGACATAAACATGGAAACAATAAACACTGCTGACTACTAGAGGCAGGAGGGAGAGAAGAGGGCATGGGTTGAAAAACTACCTGTTAGGTACTATGCCCACTCCTGGGTGCAATATACCCAATCATGTAACAAACTTGCACATGTATGCCCTATATCTAAAATAAAAGTTGGAAAAAAAAAACCAACAAAAATCCCTAAATAAATAAGTAAATTTGAGCATTATAACAAAAAAAAGAAGATAATTGATTATGGTGGCTACACTAAACAACAGATTGTCAGTGCAGATGAAACAGCCTTCTTTTGGAAGAAGATTCCATCTAGGACTTTCACAGCTAGAGAAGAGAAGTCAGTGTCTGGCTTCAAAGTTTCAAAGGACAGGTTGACTCTCTCGTTAGGGGCTAATGCAGCTGGTGACTTTAAGTGGAAGCCCATGCTTATTTACTAGTTAGAAAAATCCTAGAGTTCTTAAGAATCATGCTGAATCTACTCTGCCTGTGCTCTGAAACAAAACGACAAAGCCTGGATGACAGCACATCTGTTTACAGCATGGCTTACTGAATATTTTAAACCCACTATTGAGAACTACTGCTCAGAAAAAAAAAATTCTTTCAAAATATTACTGCTCATTGACAGTGCACCTAGTCATCCCAGAGCTCTGGTGGAGATGTACAAAGAGATGAATGTTGTCTTCATGTCTGCTAACACAACATCCAATCTGCAGCCTGATACATTTCGTAAGGCTATAGCTACTGTAGACAGTAATTCCTCTGATGGATCTGGGCAAAGGAAACTGAAATCCTTCTGAAAAGCATTCACCATCCCAGATGCCATTAAGAACATTCATGATTCATGGCAGAAGGTCAAAATATCAACACTGGCAGAAGTTTGGAAGAAGTTGATTCAGTGCTCATGGATGACTTTGAGAGGTTCAAGACTTCGGTGGGGGAAGTAACTGCAGATGTGGTAGAAATAACAGGAGAACTGGAGTTAGAAGTGGAACCCAAAGATGTGACTCAATTGCTGCAGTCTCATGATCAAATGAGAACATAGGAGGAGTTGCTTTTTATGGATAAACAAAGAAAGTGGTTTCTACAGATAAAATCTACTCCCAGTGAAGATGCCATGACTATTTGAATGACAACAAAGGATTTAGAATATTACATACACTTATTTGATAAAGCATTGGCAGGGTTTGAGAGGATTAACTACAATTTTGAAAGAAGTTTTACTGTGGGCAAAATCCTATCGAACAACACTGAATGCTATAGATAAATATTTTGTGGAGGGTCTACTGATGTGGCAAACTTCATTGTTGTCTTATTTTAAGAAATTGCCACAGCCACCCCAACCTTCAGCAACCACCACCCTGATCAGTCAGGAGCCGTCAACATCAAGGCAAGACCCTCCACCAGCAAGAAGACTATAACTCGTTGAAGGCTCAGATGATCATTAGCATGTTTTAGCAATAAAGTATTTTAAAATTAAAGTATGTCCATTGTCATCTTTTAGCCATAATGTTATTGCATGCTTAATAGTCTACAGTGTATTGGAAACATAACTTTTATATGCACTGGGAAACTAATAAATTTGTGTGGCTCATTTTATTGCAATATTAACTTTATTGTAGTGGTCTAGAACCAAACCCACAATATCTCCTAGGTATGCCTGTATATGCCCCAGTGGGAGTGTAATGAGGTGCTGCAGTCTGCCTCCCCAGAACATGATGAGTCTTCTTGGTTCATCTTCATTGCTGGCCATGCCTGGCTGGAAGAACTGGGTCTTCCTGCCTCCAGTCTGCTTATTCTAGGACATGATACTCAGGCTGCCAGGACATGACTTCTTGGCTCTCATTTGTTCTATTGCTTCTTATGGTAAAAAACTAAACCGCACTCCTATTGCCTATTTTATTGAGAAACTGGAAGTCACTGTATTTATTTAATTTCATTTCCCTGTCTTGTTTCACCTTTCCTTTCTCTCTTAACTCAGGGCGTAAAATATCCTTGTCTCTGCTGAAGGCTGATACCAGCAACTGTGTCCTAGATTCCATCCGCTGTCCTCCTCTCCCATTTCTGCTTGATCCTACTCCTTCACTTATCTCTCCTCTTCTACATTCAACCTCCTCCTCTTTACTGACTTTTTATCCTTAGCTCACAAACATATAGTAATTGAGTTACTTCCATCATTAAAAACATCCCCAAATAAAACCTTCTTATGACCTCTCCAGTTGCTGTTCTTTCTCCTTCCATTCTCATTCAAACTTCTTGAAAGAATTATTTTTTAATCATCTCTTCACCTCCAGTTCCATCTTCATTACACTGAAATTTGACTTCCACCTACACAGTTCTACTGAATGTGAGGAGCCTATGAGTACCTAATTGCCAAATCCAATAGGCACTTTCTGTTTATTGTCTTCCTTGATCTCTGTGCTAAATTTAAAGCCATTAATCACTTCTGCTTCCTTCGAACTTTTATGTTCCCTTGGCTTCTATACACATAGAAAAATGTTCTGGTTCTCCTCATCTCTATTTGACTATTTCTTTGTGGGTTCCACTTTCTTCACCAGTTATCTAATTGTTGGTGTACCTTGAGGTTTTGTCGGTTGTGTATTTACCTTCTTATGTATATTCTTTCTGAGCAATCTAATTACTAGCTGGATGGCGACTCCTCAATTTGTATAAGCACAGACATCTCTCCCAAGCTCCAGATCCATATATCTATCTCCATCTAGATATTCCAGAGGAACCTCAAATGTATCATATCCATAATTGATTTCATCAGTTTCTACTTCTTGGATTCTCCATCTAACTTAGTGGGATCACCATTCACTAGATGTACAAGGCAGAAGTCATCTTTATTTCTTCCTTCATTCACATGCTCCATCTTTTTTCAATTACCAAATTCTATTGATGCTACCTCCTAAATATTTCTCAACCAAATACCTCTCCATCTCTGTTACCAATACCCTAGTTTAGGCTTTCTCTACTCCCAGTGCATATAAAAGAAAAAGTCATCTATGGATGACTTCAAAAGCTTCTACTGGGTTTCCCTGGCACCCATCTCACCATCAACAAACCCATTCATTCATCAAATACTTACAGAGCATCTACCATATGCATTGTTCTGGGGGTTGGGGACATAGCGGTGAACAACAGAGACAGTTTCTGCTGTCACTGAGCATATACTGTGATAATAGATGAATGTGTGTGTTTAAGTGTCTAAATAATATATTAAACAAGGAAATTCTCAACAGAGACAGTTTCTGCTGTCACTGAGCATATACTGTGATAATAGGTGAATGTGTGTGTTTAAGTGTCTAAATAATAAGGAAATTCTAGATACCAATTGAAAAACAAGATAATGGAATAGAAGGCAACTGAAGGGGTGGATTAAATTTGGATATTCAGAGTAGAGTTGTCTAAGCCAGTAACATCTGAGCAGATACCTGAATGATGATGAAAAAGAGCCAGTCTTAGAAGATGTGAAGGAAGAGCGTGGTAGGTAGGAAGAACAGCAAGTAGAGGCAGGTTCTAAGGCAGGTTCACATTGGTGTACTTGAAGAGCAGGTACTAGGCTGTTGTGGCTGGACAATCCCAAGTGAAGGGAAGAGTCGTCTGAGAGGAGATAGGATCATGTTGAGCTTTATAGGCCATGAATAGATTTGGGAATTTAGAGTAACTTTGGGAGCCGTTGAAAGGTTTTCATGAGGAGAGGGATATGATTTGATCTGCCTTCAAAACAGATCACTCTGGTTGCTGCATGGAAAATGCACTGTAGGGGAATGATTAGAAGTTGGGGAACCAGTTAGGAGATGATTACATTATTCGAGTAAGAAATGATGGTGGCAGGGCCTAAGTGGTCAGCAGAGGAGATTGAAAGAAGTGCTATTGATAGAATGGAGGATAATTTGGATGTAGAATCAATAGGTCCTGATAAGGAAAGAATCAAGAAAGTCTCCCTCCAACCTCCATCAGTAGCTCTAGGAGTGATTTTCTAAATGCAACACAAGCCATACTCTACCATTCAATAGTAACCCTCAGTAGTTCCTTCCTGCTTATCGATTAAATGCTAAACTCTGCAGCCAAAGAGAAAAAGCTATCCCTGATGGGTTTGTACTTTTCTCTCCAGGATACTTCCTTGGCACCCCTCACTCCCCGGCTGTTAGATGCCTCTTTTTGTGTGTGTGTCCCAGCATCCCGTGCATTTGGTACTTCTATCATAGCACTAATGTCACATTGCAATTGCCTGCGTATGTGCTGATAAGCTCCTAAGAGGTGAAGACTTGGTCTTGTTCATCCTTTTATTTCTAGTGCTTAGCTCCTTGGTGCTTCAAGTTTAGTCCTTGAGCCAGCAGCACAGGCATCACCTGGGAGCTTGTTTAAAATGCCAGAGCTCAGACCTCACTCCAGATCTAGTGAACTGGAATCTGCATTTTAGCAGCCAGATCCCCGGAAGACCCATATGCACCTTGCAGTTTGAGAAGCTGGCTTGTTTCCTGACATACAGCAGGCACTCATCAGACCTCGAATTGAAAAGAGCCAGTAAACCAGTCCAAACTCCTCAGAGCTCAACAGTGTTTCCCTTTTGCCAAAATCCAAGTCAATATTACCTTTATTAAAGTTAGTTACATCCTCTTAGATGCTATGGATACATTGAAAAGTGTCTGCCACTGCATGACTATTGACTCCTGTTTAAAGTAATTTAAAATCAGTGGTTACATTCACTTCAAAGATGGAAACTAAGTCCATCAGAGATTTCAGACTCGGTTAGCTCAAATGTACTCAATTAACTCAAATTCTTTTCTTTTAGAATACATTGCAATTTTTAGTAAAGTCACTCATATAATCTAACACCTAACTTTTTCCTTTGAATAGTTAATACTCTAAGTGTCAAGAATAAACTTTTCAGTACCAAAGGTTCACTGTTCCCATATGACCTATTAGCAAACCATGCACAAGTGCTAATTAGCTCATTAACACTTCACTGTTATTCTAGGAGATACTCGCAACTATTTATTTATTTATTTTTTTGCCTAAATAAATCTATAAGATCAGTAGTTTTCAGTTTTACCTTTTTTTTTTCCTCTCTCTCTTTTGAGATGGAGTCTTGCTCTGTTGCCCAGGCTGGAGTGCAGTGGAACAATCTTGGCGCACTGCAACCTCTGCCTCCTGGGCTCAAGCGATTCTCATGCGTCAGCCTCCCGAGTAGCTGGGATTACAGGTGTGCACCACCACGCCCGGCTAATTTTTGTATTTTTACAGGTTTTGCCATGTTGCCCAGGCTGGTCTCAAACTCCTGAGCTCAAGTGGTCCACCCACCTTGGCCTCTCAAAGTGTTTATTTACCTTATCTTTCTTACAAACAAGATAAGTTGTACCTGATCTGTACAAATCACAAAATGGAACTGACAGTCCACTCTACCCAGTTCCCCAGAGCCTTCCAGGGTGATGAAGATTTAGGAATCTCACATGCAGGAATCCTGATGTACATTACAGGCTTCAGTCTGTCTGGTCACTCATTGTCCCTCAGGCATGGGTATCAACACCAGAACCCAAGGACAGCTGTGCCCAGATGAGCTTGTAGTGGACAGGCAAGGAACTTCTCTTCTCAGTATCCTTAGGTACTCAGGGAATTCACTGCTGCTTGACCTCAGAGGTTTCTCCTTCACATGAACCTTTTAAAGACTCCAGAAACCTTAATAGTCCCGTCACCTGAAGGGAGATAACCCACCTTGCTGAGAACAGCTCTCACTCCCTCTCTAGAAATCTTCAGAGAAGCAGGAAGTGGCTCTTTTCTGGAAAACCTATGGGAAATTATTGAATGGTCTGCTTCTCAGGTTGAGGAAACTCAAGGTGAAGATAAAATGTTTCAGGCCGGGCGCGGTGGCTGGTGCCTGTAATCTCAGCACTTTAGGAGGCCGAGGTGGGCAGATTACTCGACGTGGTGAAACCCTGTCTCTACTAAAAATACAAAAATTAGCCAGGTGTGATGGCATGCACCTGTAGTGCCAGCTACTCAGGAGGCTGAGGCACACAAATTGCTTGAACCCGGGAGGCAGTGGTTGCAGTGGGCCAAGATTGCACCACTGCACTCCAGCTTGGGTGACAGAACAAGACTCTATCTTAAAAAAAAAAAAAAAAGAAATATTTCATTTTTAAGATGATAAAATTTACTCCAGGGACAGTGGGGTGGAAGCAATCGTTCTCTTTTGCTGTTGTTTTTGTAAGAGTCTGTGTGGGATGATGCAGAGGGCAGTGACTGGAGACCTGGTTCTGGATATCGTTCTCTTCGTCCACACCTGCTGGTGTTATATTCTTATTACCTCTCTTGCCCAGTGTTTTCACTAGATGGCCTCTCGCATCCCCTCTAATCCCAGTGTTTTAGGACTCTTTGTTTCTGTCTTTCCTGTTTTTTTCTGGGGAGAATAAAAAAATGAATTAACTCAAGCTCTGACTCTCTCTGAGTATCTACAGAAATTCCAGGGATTCGGTAGCAAGTCGTGTTGTGCTGGCAAACGCTTACCCACAAGTGCTGATTTGTAATATTTGCCAATTTTTGTGGTGTAAATAATCCCATCATGGCTGATTTCAGGCTCTCAAGATGATGTCAGCCTGCTCACAAAATTTCTGGAAATTTATCAATCAGCCCTTGCAACCTGGGATGAGCTGTCTCCAGCACATTTTTGCGAACAAAATTTTGTGTATATTATTCTAAAAGGAGCAGGACTCACATAGCAAAGGGCAGGGACGCTTCCGCAATATCTTGGCTCTATGTCTGGTTATGGGGAAATTTAGGATGAGCATCAGGAAATTGTAGAAGGTTAGCACTGAGATGTATGGCCAAACACCGAGAATAGGAGGGATTCCCATTTATCAGGATGTCTGACAACTCTCCGGGGCCTTCTGCCAGGAAGTCATCATGTCATTCCTGTATGCTCGGAGAAGGGCACGCAATGACACTCAGAAACTGAATCGCAAATAAGAATTATTCCAAGTAAAGAGGTAGAGTCTTTTCCATGTGCCAGATATAAGAAGGTTTGGGAGTGGGGTGGGGCTTAATATTACCTTCAGTGTAGTCTCTCCTGTTTAGTTTTGGGCTCATTCCCTGAAATCAGCTTTTGGCATTTCTTTCCTGCAGGTACACATTCATTTCTTGCTGTTTCTGATGACTAGTACTCAAATTTTCCTACCGTTGTAAAAAAAAAAAAAACATTTAGTTCTCAGGATATGTTCAGAGAGAGATTCATATTTTATTTGTTTAACTACAATTGAAAGCATCATGGAAGGTCATAGGTTGAAGTCTGCGGTAGCGAGTGAGTTATACTGAGAACGGTCCCACCCCTTGGCCATGTGGGTGTTTCATTGTAAGAACTTCAGGTAGGAAGATATTCTGAATATATTCTGTCTCTTAAGGGAGACACCAGTATCAGATGAGGCCCAGTCCTTAGCAAAGTTAAAATGTCAGTAGACCCAGAGCTTAGCAGATCCGTAATGTCAAGACTGAGCTTGGTGGCAGATGCCAGGTGCTGATATGAATATTTTGGTGAAGACTGGGCAGGAATGCTAGTATAGTGCATAGCCCTAAAGTTCTCTGTCTTCTTCCAAGGACAGCATGAAGCAGCCACTAATGTTCATGGTCAGGGCATATGAGAAACTAAGGAGGTGAAGTATGGCTCCATATCTAGGTTGATTAGGAGGCAAGGAGCAGGAACAAAGGCCCCAAATTAAAAAAATCCTTGACAAACCCAAAGCATCCATCTCCTACGTGAATGTTGTTGGGCTCAAGAGGGTTATAACAAGGCTAGGTGAGCTGGCTCAATTGTCCCATTTTCTTAATAGACAGACACATGCCCCTGTATTAATCAAATTTCTCTAGGGAAATAGAACCAGTACAATGTATACAGACACACACATATGTATGTATATATGAATGTATATTTGTATGTATACACACACACTCCATATGTGTGTGTGCGTGCGTATATATATATGTGTGCACATACTGTATAGTTTGTGTTCACACTGCTATAAAGAAATTCCCTAAGACTGGTTAATTTACAAAGAAAAGAGGTTCACTGACTCACAGTAATGCATGGCTAGGGTGGTCTCAGGAAGCTTAGAGTCATGGCTAAAGGGGAAGCCAGCACCTTCTTCACAAGGCAGCAGGAGGGAGAAGTGAGAGTATAGGAAAAAACTGCCACTTTTAAAACCATCGGATCTCATGAAAATTCACTCACTATTATGAGAACAGCATGGGGGAAATTGCCTCCATGATCCAATCACCTCCCACCAGGTGCCTCCCTCAACACCTGGAAATTACAATTCAAGATGAGCTTTGGGTGGGAACACAGAGTCAAACCATATCACATACATATAATATACGTTTATATATATACACATGTATATATATACACATGTATATATATACATACATGGAAGACATATATAAGGAGACACCAGTATCAGATGAGGCTCAGTCCTCAGCAAAGTTAAAATGTCAGTAGACCCAGAGCTTAGCAGATCTGTAATGTCAATACAGAGCTTGGTGTGCAGATGCCAGCTGCTGATGTGAATATTTTGGTGACGACTGGGCAGGAATACACACACACTGACTGACCACAGGGTGCTCAGATTAAACATGTGTGTGTGTGTGTGTGTGAGTGTGTGTGTAGACATATACAATTCCTCCAGGGAAATTCCAGCTCATTTTGTTCTCCATAAAATGGAAAACCCTTTTCACAAAAGATTTGAGTATATTCAAACATTACAAAATCAAGAAAGAAAGGTTTATAAAATATTCACACATAACCTTACCAGCCTACCTTAATTTTCATTTTTCTTTATCCCCTTCCAAATAGAAACCATATGTATAAATATTTGCAACACTTATAATCCTAATGTAGACATCATTTTGTAGCACGTGTGTGTGTGTATGTGTGTGTATACATTTGTATATAAATTTATTTCTCATGGCATATAAAAAATAAATATTTCCTTGTATATATATTTCCTCATATAGTAAATATATATATATATTTCCTTATAGATACATAGGAAAAATATATATTTCCTATATCTATCCAGTACATTTATATTTTACTATATATGTAAGGAAATATATATATATCCTATATATATAATAATATACATACATACATACATACATATATATATATATATATATATTTATTTATTTATTTCTGGCTGGACATGGTGGCTCATGCCTGTAATCCCAGCACTTTGGGAGGTCAAGATGAGTGGATCACGAGGTCAGGAGTTTGAGACCAGCCTGGCCAACATGGTAAAACACCATCTCTACTAAAAATACAGAAATTAGCTGGGTGTGTTGGTGGGTGCCTTGTAATCCCATCTATTCAGGAAGCTGAGGCAGGAGAATCACTTGAACCTGGGAGGTGGATGTTGCAGTGAGCCAAGATCATGCCACTGCCCTCCAGCCTGGGCAACAGAGTGATACTCTGTCTCAAAAAAAAAAAAAATATATATATATATATGTGTGTGTGTGTGTGTGTGTGTGTGTGTGTGTCTGTGTGTCTGTGTGTTTTTCTTTATAGATACAATATATAATATCTAGTAATATAGTAAATATATGTTTATACTATATACTATATTTATATTATAAACTACATATAGGAAGTATATATTTATACTATATAAAAATAAATTTAATACTACATAAAAATATAAATTTATACCATATATAAATTTTTCCTGTATATAGTATGTAGTATAAATGTCTTATAGATAGGACATTTATATTTGTATATTTTAAATATATATTTATATATTTCCCATATATAGTAAATATACATTTCCATATATAGTACAAATATGCATATATTTCCATATATATAGTAAATATATATATTTCCTTATCTATGTATATAGAAGGAAATTTGTCATGAGAAATTGGCTCATGGGACTATGGCGACTGAGAAGTCCCACAGTCTGCCATCTGCCATCTGCAAGCTGGAGACCCAGAAAAGAGAGTGGTATAATTCAGTACGAGTGTGAAGCCCTGAGAACAAGGGGAGCAGATGGTATAGATCTAAGGGCCAGAGACAAGATGATATGTCCCAGCTTAAGTAGCGAGGCTAGAAAAAGGGGATGAGTTCTTGTTCCCTCTAACATTTATTCCATTCAGGCCCTCAACAGATTGGATGACCTCCATCTGAACTGGGGAGGCTAATCTGCTTTATGAAGTCTGCTGATTCGAATGCTAATCCCATCCAGAAACACCCTCACAGACACACCTAGAAGCAATGCTTAATCTAGGCACCCTGTGGCCAGTCAAGTTGTCACATCAAATTTATCATCACACCCCCACATAAAAGCACCCGTCCTGCTTTTTCCAGAGCGCGGGTGAGGAGTCCTGGAATAACCTGCACAGTGACGATGATTTGCCTGAATGACGGAGATGCAAATTAGCTTGTGTGTGAAGTATCTTAATGAGAAAAGGAACACTATGAAATGGTGTCTATATTAGGATTGTAAGTGTTGCAAATATTTATACATATGGCTTATATTTGGAAGGGGATACAGAAAAATGAAAATTAAGGTAGGCTGGTAAGGTTATGTGTGAATATTTTATAAACCTTTCTTTCTTGATTTTGTAATGTTTTCATATACTCAAATCTTTTGCAAAAAGGATTTTCTATTTCATGGAGAACAAAATGAGCTGGAATTTCCCTGGAGGAATTTTAATTGGACAGAAGGAAGAAGTTCTTTGTGGGATATTTAGACTCCAGGAAATGCTCATAAAAGAGCTGGAACACCATCTGCAAGAATGTGGACAGCACTGGTGGCCCCCAGAGCAGGGGACAAACCAGACTGCTGCCAAAGGAGCTTCCCATCTGAAGATTCCTATATCATTCCCATTTCACAGATGGGAGGGTCTGGTTCATAGCATTCACTGAGATGCAAACGTGACTCCGTGTGTGGGTGGCACGGAAAGGCCTAAACAGCCAGACTTATGACATAGGGAAAGTCCAACTTTGGTAACTGCTTCTGATCTCCTCCAGATGTGTTCCTTTCTATAACTGATCCAAATCCTACCAGCAGCTGCAGCAGTTAGGCACCAGGTTCCTCAATACCTCAACAGGACAAATGTTGTTCTAACATGAGAACTTTGCATCACCTTTTGCAGTCACAAAAGTCTTAAACAGACTTAAAAACAACAAAACAAAACAACAACAGCACCTCTTGAATGCAGAGAAGACAATAGGAACTACTTTCTAGGTGGGAAAGTTTTCTTGACACAATGGCAGGGCTCCACCTCTGCAAACCCAACCCAGCCATTCTTCTGCTCCAAGTCGGGGTTCTCTGACATAAACTCCTTTTTTCTTGGTAGGAAAGTTTTTGTTATTGCCATTCTGGTAACTTGGACTGCACTGTGGACATGTGTGGTTTGAAACACAGTTGACCCTTGAACAATGTGGGGTTAGGGCTGCTAACCTCTGTGCAGTTGAAAATCCACATATAACTTCTGATGCCCCCAAACTTTGCTAATAGCCTAATGTTGACCCTAAGACTTACAGGTAACATGAACAGTTGATTAACAGATATTTTTGTATGTATGTGCATCATATACTGTATTCTGACCACAAAGTAAGCTAAAGAAAAGAGATTATTATTTAAAAAATCATAAGGAAGAGAAAATACATTTATATTACATAACTGTATTTATTGATGCTGTAAGTTTATGTTGTCTGTTAACGCGATAAATCATCTGTCTGAAATGGTGGCAACCACAGCTGCAGACCTCAGGCCTCAATCTACAGCGCATATCAAGTAATGCAACTTGTTCTTGTAATGTCATGACTTTTTTCTGCTTCTTGGGAGCATTTCCAGTATCAGAACTGGCACTCCATGTGGGTCCCATCTTGTTAGTCAAGGTTTATGATATTGCACTAAATGTGAAAAATACGTGAATGCCGTGAAGTTATCACTGTGGCCTGTAATAAGCAATCTGCTGGGAGGATCACTTGATCCTAGACGTTTGAGATCAACCTGGGTAACATGGCAAAACCCTATCTCCACACAAAATTCTTTAAAAAATTAGCCATGTGTGGTGGCATGCACCTATAGTCCCAGTACTCAGGAGACTGAGGCAGGAGGATCGCTTGAGCCTGGAAGGTGGAGGCTGCTATGGTGGAGTAAGCTATGATTATGCAACTCCACTCCAGCCTACATGGCAGAACAAAAATAAATAAGATAGACAAATGCTGGAGAGAAAAAATAAAGCAGGGAAGAGGAGTATAGTGTTATAAGGGCATTTGAAATTATATGTGGGGTGGTGGATTAGTCTGCTTATGTTTCCGTAACAAAATACCACAGACTGGCATCTGAAACAATAGAAATTCATTGCTAGCCAGGTGCGGTGGCTCATGCCTGTGATCCCAAAGCTTTGGGAGGCTGAGGCGGGTGGATCACCTGAGTAAGGAGTTCGAGACTAGCCTGGTCAACATGGTGAAATTCCGTCTCTACTAAAACTACAAAAATTAGCTGGGTGTGGTGGCATATGCCCATAGTCCCAGCTACTAGGGAGGCTGAGGCAGGAGAATCACTTGAACCTGGGAGGCGGAGGTTGCAGTGAACTGAGTTGGTGCCATTGCACTCCAGCCTGGGCAACAAGAGTGAAATTCCATTTCAAAAAACAAACAAACAAAAAAGAAATTCATTGCCTCACAATTCTAGGGGCCAGAATGTGAAATCAAGTTATAGACAGGATCAGTCTCTTTTGAGACTTCTCTCCTTGGCTTGTAGATGCCCACTTTCTCATGGTCCTTCCTCTTGGCCTGTCTGGTGCTAATCTCTTCTCATAGGAACACCAGTCATATTGGAGTAGGGTCACCCATATGACTTCATTACCTAATTAAGTTAATTACCTCTTTAAAGACGCTGTCTCTAAATACAGTGACGTTCTGCAGCTCTGGAAGTATTAAACATATGAGTTTGAAGGACTCCATACAGTTGGCAAGAAAAGGCTTGTGCCACCTTTGAGTAAAGGCCTGAAGGAAGTGAGGGAGCCAATATGTGACTCTCTGGGGGAAGAGCATTCCAGGGAGAGGGGACGGCAGGTGCAAAGGCCCTGAGGTGGGAGCATGCCTGGCTTGCTTTACAAACAGTAAGGAAGCCATGTGGCTGGAGCCAAGTGAGAAAGAAAATGAGCAGTGGGAAAAGTTGGCATAGAGGCAGCAAAGAACAGCTCGTATAGAAGGCAGGGCGTGACCAGGTCTAACTTACAGGGTCCAGAGACCAAATGGAGCAAGGACAGAAGTAGAGGCATCCGCAGTGGATCAGGGTGGTGGCAGTGGGCTGGCAAGAAGGGTGTGACTCTGGAGGTATTGTGGAGGTAGAAATGATAGGATTTGCTATTGGATCAGATGGGGTGGTGTGAGAGAAAAAGTCAAGGATGGCTGCAGGGTTTTGGCCTGAGTAAATACATGAAAGTAAGGAGTAGCCATTAATGGAGATGGCAAGACTGGAGGAGAAGGAGGCTCTGGGGGAAGATCAGGAGCTCAGTTTGGGACATGTCAAGTTTGAGATGTTTATGGAAATTCCAGCTGGAGATACTGAGTAAACAGGTGAATATATAAGTCTGTATTTCAGGTGAGAGGTGGTTCACCTGAGGGCAAGAGTTCGAGACCAGCCTGACTAACAAGGTGAAGCCCCATCGCTACTAAAAATACAAAAATTAGCCGGGTGTGGTGGCATGTGCCTGTAGTCCCAGGTACTCGGGAGGCTGAGGCAGGAGAAGTGCTTGAACCCGGGAGGTGGAGGTTGCAGTGAGCCAAGATTGCACTACTGCACTCCAGCTTGAGCGATGGAGCAAGGCTCTGTCTCAAAAAAAAAAAAAAAAAGACATAAATTTGGGAGCCATCAGCATATAGATATTATTTAAACCATGAGAGTGGATGAGATGACAAGGGAAAGAGAGTAAATAGAAAAGATAAGAGATTGTCCAGTATGAGCCCCGGGGTTCTCCAACATTCTCATCCAATAGAAAACAAACAAACAAACAAACAAAAAAACAAATTACAGAGGCTTAAGGCATCCCCCTTTTAGGTCTCCAAGTTCAATCTTTAGCTGAGGCAGTTATTGTCATGAGACCAGGAATAATTTTTTGATTTCTTGTTGTCTTAACATGACCACATCTCCTAGAAGCCTTCCTTGGCTTCCTGGCCACCAGAATTTGCTCTTACCAGTGTCATTGCCGGAGTGGGTCATGGAGGGCACACAGTGAAGGAAACAGAGAGTCTTCGAGTCTAAGACCTGGCTTAGTCTTGCCAGAGAATATGCTCAGTGCAGAGGAATATTTATGACGTTGCCCGTCTCGGTCAGGGTCTAGCAAGTCTGGTTTCTGGAGGCCAGCCACAGGGTTTGTGTTAACACAGAGGAAAATCACAATTGTTGCCAGAGGCCTAGAGAGGGCCATGAATCTACCATTTACATGCAACCCAACCTTGCAAAGAGAGGGCCTGCAGACGCCACGCTGTGGGGTGGCATACTGAGATGATGGACATAAACTTGGAGATGCAGAAGGGGATTGGTTCAGGTAAGCCCCGGTTTGTGCCCACGAGAGGAAACCTGCCCTTCTGCAGAAAGGTTTAAGGTTTAAACAGCCTGCCCATCTTTGAAGAGCAGAGATGGGCAGGTTTCAAAAAGCAAAACAGGGGTTAGTGTTCCTGTCAGGTCTTAGCTGCTGACCTGGTGAGGTCTCAAGCTGCCTTGTGCTTTTCTATACATAGGCTCGGCTACCCTATTATTCCTAAGACTCATTAGAGAGAGGGATGTGGCTTCTGTGTGTCCTTACAGGGCAGAGTTTCCAAGCTGAGGAGCTGGTGGAATGACCGGGGGTGTGGGGACGTAGGTGGCACTCTGAGGTCGTGTTATGTAACATTGACTCATAACAATTAGTCTTTTCAAATCTCGTTGGGCTTTTTTATGACATCAAAAGGCATATCAGGCAGTGCTGGTTTTTAACACCTCTTTTATCCTTGCTAATCTTCCTGCATAATACAGAGAAAGCAGGCTGTGAGCTCAGAGCTTTGGGAAGCCGACAGGGCCAGGAAGAACTTGAGATCATTGTTTTATTTATTTATTTTTTCACTTTATCTTTTCACAGTTACTTCTTATTGATCACAAATGATAGCTGATTTTCTATAATAAATTCCATAAATTATTTAATTAAAATACTCAATTTAAGAAAAAAACATTGATTAAAAAATAGTAGGGTAGGCACAGTGGCTTCACACTGTAATCCCAGCAATTTGGGAGGCTGAGGCAGGCAGATTACTTGAGGTCAGGAGTTCAAGACCAGCCTGGACAAGATGATGTAATACCATTTCTACTAAAAATACAAAAACTAGCCAGGCATGGTGGCATGCACCTGCAGTCCCACCTACTTGGAAGGCTGAGGCAGGAGGATTGCTTGAACCCAGGGGCAGAGGCTGTAGTGAGCTGAAATCGTGCCACAGCACTCCAGCCTGGGTAACAGAGTGAGACTCTGTCTCAAAAACAAAGAAACAAACAAATAATAATTAAAACAAAAAACAAAAAACAAGGGTTCTGTGGATATGGCAAAAATCCTGATGGTAATATGGGAATGATGGAAATATTACAAAAATGGCTCCAGAGAAATATCACATTTGGGTGCATGGAGTGCAAGTGCCTTTAATAATAAATAGGAGAGATTTCTAGGTTGGAAGTCATTGCCTCTAAGAATTTTGAAGACATTGCTCCATTGTCTTCCAGCTTCCAGAGTTTCTGGGGGTAAGTCAGAAGTCATCCTGACCCCTGACCATTTATCAGTAATTTTGCTCCTCTCTCGGGGAGCCAGCAGGACCTTCTGCTTGTTCTCAGAGCTCTGAGGTTTCATGATGAGGGGCCTTGGCGTGGACCTTCTTTCACCCTTTGAACTGCAGACTCAGGGAGCCCTTTCTCATATACACCAGCTCTGGGGCATTTTCTAGAGTATAATGATAATTTATTTTCTGTTATTACTATTAATTTTATGATGATTTTCTGTACTTGTTTTATTGTTTTCTGTTTCTCTGTTATCTGCAGAGCTCCTGTTTCTTCAGATGCTGGCTCTCCTCTGCAGCTTTTTTACTTTTTTCTCTTTTCCCTCCTGTTTTTCATCTCTTTGTCTTTTTATTTTCTGGGTGATTTTCCTTAACCTTTTAACACTTCTTTTTACTGAGCTTTTAATTTCTGCCCTTATCCATTTATTTTCTAAGAATTGTTCATTTTTCTGTTTTGTGAAAATTCTTTCTTAGAGCACAGTATTCTTATCTCATAGACAATATCTTCTGTCTTTCTTAGGAGATTATCTATATATCTTTATATGTATAATATATATGTATAATATATAAAAATATGTATATCATATATATATATAATATATATCTTTCTTAAGTTTTGTGTGTATATATATATATATATATATGGGGTGGGTGTGTGTGTGTTATTGGTGTTTGGTGGTGTTTTCTTTTTTCTGAATAGTGTTTGCTTCTTGAAAGCTGATTTTTAGTTTTTCTGTGTTTTTTCTTTCACTATAAATGCTTTTCTTAAGTGTCTGGTGATTCTTTGCTGTCACTTCATGACTGTGAGGAATTAAAAAGTGATTAGGGGAGGGCACGGTGACTCACACCTGTAATCCCAACACTTTGAGAGGAAGAGGCGCGGATCACCTGAGGTCAGGAGTTCGAGACCAGCCTGGCCAACGTGGCAAAACCCATCTCTACTAAAAACACAAAAATTAGCTGGGTGTGGTTGTGGGTGCCTGTAATCCCAGCTGCTAAGGAGGCTGGGGCAGGGATAATCACTTAAACCAGGGAGGTGGAGGTTGCAGTGAGCCAAGATCACACCATTGTACTCTAGCCTGGAAGAGAGAGCAAGACTCATCTCAAAAAAAAAAAAAAAAAAAAAAAGAAAAACAAGTAATTAGAATATACAAAACAACTGAAAACAGGGACTCAGATATTTGTATGCCAAAGTTCATAGCAGCATTATTCACAATAGCCTAAAGGTAGAGACAACTCAAATGTTCATCAATTGATCAATAGATAAACAAAATATGTTATCTATATAAAACAGAATATTATTTAGCCTTCAAAGAAATGCAATTGTTTTTTCTTTGAGACAGAGTCTTTGCTTTGTCACCCAGGCTGGAGTGCAGTGATATGATCATAGCTCTCGGCAGCCTTGACCTCCCTGGCTTAAGTGATCCTTCCACCTCAGCCTCCCTATAAGTCCAGCTATTTTCTTTTTGGAGAGATGGGGGTCTTACTATGTTGCCCAGGCTGGTCTCAACTCCTGGGCTCAAGCAATGCTCCCAACTCAGCCTCATGAGTAGCTGGGACTGCAGGCATGTGCCAGTATACCTAGACAATTTTTGTAATTTTATTGTTGTTGTAGATACAGGCTTCCACCACGTTGTCCAGGCTGGTCTTGAACTCCTGAGCTCAAGTGATTCACTGTCCTCGGCTTCTCAGAGTGCTGGAATTATAGACATGAGCCTCTGTGCTTAGCCAGAAATGCAATTCTGATACAAGCTGCAATGTAGATGAATCTGGAAAACATTATGCTAAGTGAAATAGGCTAGGCACAAAAGGAAAAGTAGTGTATGATTCCACTTACATGAGGTGTCTAGAATAGGCAGATTCGTGGATTCATGGAGACAGAAAGGAGATTTAGAAGTTATCAGGGACTTGGGGGAGAAGAGGTGAAGGAGGGATTGCTGAATGGGTGGAGTTTCTGTTTGGGGTAATGAAAAAGTTGCAGAAATAGACAGTGGTGATGGTTACATAATATCGTGGATGTACTTAATGCCACTGAATTGTAAATTTAAAAATGGCTAAAATGGCATATTTTAGGTTTATATGTTTTACCACAACAGGGGAAAAAATAGTGAATGGGAGCCCTGATGTAGGAATTACTGAAGGTGAGGGCCACTGTGAGTTCTGGCTGGGGCACTTCCTTAGGGAATCCTGAATTTCAGAATCTTTAGACTGAGATTCCCCAGTGAAGGTTCTTTCAATGGCTTGCCTGAAGCACACAAATCTGTCTACTTGTGTTTTGAGAGTCAGTGGAGAGAAGAGGCTGGGAGGAGAGAGGGCTCAACATTTAGAACAAGTTTCTACTGAATCTGCTGTTTTCAGTATGACTAGTACCTTCACCCAAGCCTGGTGTTCCCTGGCCCAGAGATCTCTGCCTTACTTGTTCCAGAAAATACACTTTCAGGCTGCCTCTGGGGAGAGGGAAAGGAGCGGTCACCTGGCTATGCAGAGGGGAAAGGCACCTGGAGGTCACAGTGTTTCCAGGATGGATTTCCAACTGTCAGAGGTGTTTGAACCAGAGCAATTCCATCTTGAACAGGAGCTGGGTAAAATGAGGCTGAGACCTACCAGGCTGCATTCCTAGATGGGAAGGCATTCTAAGTCACAGGATGAGGCAGGAGGTTGGCACAAGATACAGCTCATAAAACAGCTAATAAAACAGCTTGCAGTAAAGAAGCCGGCTAAAACCCACTAAAACCAAGAAGGCCATTGCACTCTAGCCTGGAAGAGAGAGTGGCCAAGATGGCCGCCCTCACTGCTGCACTCCCACCAGCGCCATGACAGTGTACAAATGACATGGCAATGTGAGGAAGTTACCCTGTATAGTCTAAAAAGGGGAGGCATGAATAAACCACCCCTTGTTTGGCATATCATCAAGAAATAACCATAAACATGGGCAGCTAGCAGCCCTTGAGGCTGCACTCTCTATGGAGCAGCCATTCTGTTATTCCTTTACTTTCTTAATAAATTTGCTTTTGCTTTTCACTATCGACTTACCTTGAATTCTTTGTTGTGAAAGATTCAAGAACCCTCTCTTGGGGTCTGGATCTGGACCCCTTTCCCGTAGCACAACCACTTCTTCCATTTTCAGACCTTTCTCCAGCCTCACTTCCAGAAGTTTCTGGCTCCTTCAAAGTTCAGATCTTTGAGAGTCCTAAAGTGAAAACCTAGGCTGCTTCTGAATTGTACCCACTGCAGTTTATGGATGAGATTTTGTGGCTTTATATAGTTTCTTTTTTTTTTTTTAATCAACATGTTGTTTTAAAGAGACCTAATTTCTTTGACCCAGACTTATTTATGACCACATAAAGTTTAAAACAAATTTCAACTTTAATAGCTGCTTTTGGACTTAATTGCATTATGGCAAAAAATGTGATCTGTTTATAGCATTTCTGATATTTTAGGAAACTTCTTTTGTGATCTACTCTATGTTCAACTTTTGTAAATGTTCTCTTGTGTAATTGACGCTTTGCAGTAGGCAAAATGAGATTATTATTATCCCTGTATTATAGGCAGGTAATCAGGAGTCCAGAGAAGCTTCAAGCGTTGCCCAAAATCCCACAGTAAAGCTGGACTGGAACTGAGGAATGTGAAAGAAGGTATCAGAGCATGATGTTAAGCACACAGACTCTAGTCCAGTTGCCTGGGTTTGCAGCTAGGCTATGGCAGGTACCAGCCAAATGACAGCTGGAGGTCATGATAGTTCCTACTTGATATGGTTGTTTGAAGGTTTTCCTACGTGGCATATAGTAAACACTCTATTTCTATTATTATTTCTATTTTTACTCTTCATTCAGGTTTCACAGTGCTTTTTGTATAGAGGAGTCATTCCAGTAAAGATAATGTCACTAGAAATCTTTGCATCGGGCTGGGTGCGGTAGCTCACGCCTGTAATCCCAACACATTGGGAGGCCGAGGAGGGTGGATCACCTGAGGTCAGGAGTTCGAGACCTGCCTGGCCAACATGATGAAACCCATCTCTACTAAAAATTAAAAAAATTAGCCTGGTGTGGTGGCACACACCTGTAGTCCCAGCTACTCGGGGGGCTGAGGCAGAAGAATTGCTTGAACCCGGGAGGCGGAGGTTGCAGTGAGCTGAGATTACACCGCTGCACTCCAGCCTGGGCAACAGAGTGAGACTGTCTCAAAAAAAAGAAAGAAAGAAAGAAAGAAAGAAACCTTTGCAGCTACTCTTCAGCCCTAGCATTTCTATTAAATCCTGGCTACTGTGCATAAGAGAGATTATGGCTACAAATACCAACATCTAAGCATAGAAAAGCTTCCTGGAAGGAATCCATAGAAAGGGCACACAAGTCAATTCAACAGGCTCTTTATTGAGGGCCTACCATGTGGCTAGTGTTAACATTCTTATCAGAGTTATTTTCTGTCTTTTGGGTCCCATTTGTGCCTTAAACAATGAAAATGCTCACCAAACTTTTGTGTAATAAAAACAACAAAAATGCTTACAGAAAGTTAAAGGTAGCTGGGAAAGTGCGGGCAGTGGTGATGGGAGGTAGCCATTCATTTTATGGCAGATTTTTCTAAATAAAAGGAATTATCTGGGCTGACCAGACTGTTGGGTGCTAATCCCTACAATAATTAGCCTCAAAGCTTTCAGAGCCACAGAATCCACCAGCTGGGAGGGGCGTGGCCAGTGGTAGATGTCCATTGAGCCATTTGTGTTGAAGCTGAGTTCTCTCTTTCTCTTTTGTGGACACAAACAGCTGACAGTCTTAAAATAAAGGCACTTTGCCTGCCTCTGATCTGGATGCCTGGAAATAGGCCAATCCCCCATCTCCCTTGTTGGAGACCCTGTCTTCCACGTCTGTCTCCATGAAACCAACTTTTACATCTGTTCTTTACTTTGAATCCTCCCAACTCCTGGGACCAAAAGAAAACATTGTTGATGATTTCTTTCTCTACTCTCACCATTATTGCAGGGAACGTGATATGAAGGGACATGTAAAAACACGTTTTTGTTTGGAATACTGTTAGACTTTGCGAAAAGTTGCAAAACAGCACAAAGCAGCTGGGCGCGGTGGCTCATGCCTGTAATCCCAGCACTTTGGGAGGTTGAGAGGGGGGATGGATCACCTGAGGTTGGGAGTTTGAGACCAGCCTGGCCAACATGGTGAAACCCAATCTCTACTAAAAATGCAAAAACTAGCTGGGAATGGTGGCATGTACCTGTAGGCTCCCAGCTACTCCGGAGGCTGAGGCAGGAGAATCACTTGAACCCAAGAGATGGAGGTTACAGTGAGCCAGGATCGCCTATCGCACTCTAGCCTGGGTGACAGAATG
>NW_016107392.1:89149-105727 GCF_001604975.1 Cebus imitator | reverse complement strand
AGGTTCAAATGATTCTCCTGCCTCAGCCTCCTGAGTAGCTGGGACTACAGGCGCCACCATGCCTGACGAATTTTTGTAATTTTAGTAGAGATGAGAGGTTTCACCATATTGACCAGGGTGGTCTCAAACTCCTGACCTCACATGATCTACCTGCCTCGGCCTCCCAAAATGCTGGGATTATAGGCGTGAGCCATCATGCCTGGCCATTACTGTGGAGTTTTAATGGTGACTGCATATTTCTTTCTTCTGTATTTTTTTGTTTGTTTTTGAGACATAGTCTTGCTCTGTCACCCAGGCTGGAGTACAGTGATGTGATCTTGGCTCACTACAACCTCCGCTTCCTGGGTTCAAGTGATTCTCTGGCCTCAGCCTCCCAAGTAACTGGGACTACAGGTGCGTGCCACCACACCTGGCTAATTTTTTGTATTTTTAGTGGAGACAGGGTTTTACCATGTTAGCTAGCATGGTCTCGATCTCCTGACCTTGTCATCCTCCCATCTTGGCCTCCCAAAGTGCTGGGATTACAGACATGAGCCACCACGCCTGGCCTCTTCTTTATTTATTAAATGAAATTCTTTTGTAAGGAAGAACTATGTCTTATTGCTAAATTTCTTATTTATATCAGAATAGATTCATGTGTTCAAAAACCACAATTACTTTTGTGTCAACCTAATTTTTTAAATACTATGTATTATAATACAGTATTGTTACTTATTTTATTGTGAAAATTATTTGACCTTTGGCCTTTATGAGCCCGTTCAGGTTGTTTTTTATGCCCTTTTAAGAGGGTCTCATCCATTTTTGAGCACTTCCTTACTTTTGGGCATCAGATACTTGGTTTAGAAACCAAGATCGGGGTGCTGGGTGTGCTCATATCTACTGGGGTGCCACTGATCAAGGAACATTTTCCACCTGTATTTTTTTGTTCTTTTTGCTCCCACCAGCCATATAGTTTCTAGAATCCTGGGACTTCTATAAACTTGTGTGATCAAAACCAAATCATCCTGATACACTTGAGCTACCTCAGAGACAGACTGCTAAATCCGGAAAGTGTTGGAGTCTCCTGTTAAAATGGAACCATGCCTGATTATAGGATGATGTGATGATATAACACTAAGTTGAAGTAGGCTCCCTGTGATGAAGGAGAGGAGCAGCCCAGGGCTGAGGCCAGCCATGGCCTTGGGGGTAAGAGGGGGACATTAAAGAGAAAGAGGAAGTGGGTGATCATCCGCAGCTGTTCTATCTTACTCCACAATTCCCCAAGGGTAAATCTACCCTTAAGCCTACTTTTTACATTTCCCACACAGAGAGTACCCTCTTTTCATTCTTTCTTTTGGGAATGTGCAAAGAGTGTGAGTATTTTGGGCTAGAAAGTTGCTGAGGACAGAATATTGGCAAAAATATCTAGAGAATCCTTCAATTACTTATCTTGATATCCACTTTTTAAAATGAGATTCCCTGTAAAAGTCTGTCCTAGACTTGACATACTCCTAAAATTCTGGCCCTTTAATTGATTTCTACTCTCTCTTCTTTCTCAAGCTCATTTGATCAACTATAAACTTTGGATAATCTATACTTCCTTTCTTCTTTGGCTTCTCACCACCTTACGAGGTTGGATTCCCCCACACTGCATGCCTTTTCCCCATCCCAGCCCTCTAACAACTAGTGGACGGTCGGAACATTTGCATTCTGAAGGTCCAGGTCAAAAGCAAGGGAATACATCTATCAGGGAAGCTCATTCCCAGCTTTGGAGATGGAGGAAGAGGCGGCGAGGTGGGAAGAAAAGGGGCAAATGACAGAATTGGAACAGTGGTGACCATCTTCTGTTCCCCTGGCTGAATTCTGATGCCCCCGAGTCCTGCTGCAGCCCCTGCGGTCTCTCTGGGCACTGGCACCTTGGGGGTCTGAATGGCTTACCTGCTGAGCAAAGGTCCTCCACCCTGCTAAGTCTTGAGCTATTTGAAAAGCACACTATGCAACTCTCTTTCCTGGAGACTTGTGACAGCACATTAGTCTGTCTGACTCTGTTGGAAGGAGCTGGCACTTTGAATTATCAAGTATCTCTATGAATAGGAGAGGACAGGGGCTCTCCCACTTGGCATTTGTAGTTACAAATCATGTCTTGGCAAGCTGTCAGGATTCTTAGCACTGACAAAGTCCTAAAGAAAGGAGACTAGCCAGCTATCATTTATTTATGCTTTCAAAGGGCTCTGGAAGCACAGGTAATGATGGGGGTGAAGGACAAGACTGTCATGTATTAATAAACAGGAAACTGATCACTGGGAGGAAGGTTCTCAGTTCAGATGGGTCATACAGACTAATAAGGCTCCCTGGGGTTTTGGACCTGGCCCTCCTAATGATTTATAAGTCAGAGAAAGAGAATGATATTGGAAAGGAGGAGGGGAGGCATTAGATTCTCGGGGCTGCCATAGCAAAATACCACAACCTGAGTGGCTTAATACAATGGAAACATGTTGTCTCACAGTTCTGGAGGCCAGAAGTCAAGAATCAAGGTATTGGAAGGGCCACGCTCCCCAAGACTCTGGGTCTCCCCCAACCCCTTTTAATCTACTTTTGTCTGAAGAACTTAAAGAATTTTCATTAGCAAGTTATTTAAAAGAAGGCAGATATGGTGTTACCTGGGAGGGACCCAAAACTTATACCTGAGGCTAGATTTTAAAAATAAACTAAGTGAATTAAAAACCTTTATTGGATGTCCACAAAATGCCAGACACTGGGCTGGGCACCTGGGACACAAAGATTATAGCAACAGTCCCTGCCTGGCATGTAGTTCGCGGTTGACCCAGGTATTAGGGCAACTTTTGTGCAAAGGTTACTGGATCAAGTCATCTGTGAGTACTTTTAGAGTATTTGTGTACTCACGGGAGATTGAAACTAAAAGTAATTCATAGCCCATTTTTCAAAGGGTGTATGGATTGCTAGGGAAAGCAGAAAGGCAGAAAGAAACATACTTGATATGGTAGAAAGACATTTTAGTGGAGACTGAGGCAGCAGGACTTTGAAGAAGGGAGAGGCAAGTGTGAGCTAGAGTTTGGAGATGGTCATGAGGAAATCGTGAGAGATGCATTTGTGAAGAGGGGATGAGATGGGAGAGGGCAGGGCCTCCAGAGCCAGGCCAAAGAATTGAACGTGACACAATGGGGGATGGGCAGCCACTGAAGGTTTAGAAAGGAAGGGAGGTGCATTAGACTCTCAGGGCTGCCGTAACAACCAAACCTAGGGGGCTTAATACATTGGAAATGTGTCGTCTCACAGTTCCGAAGGCCAGAAGTCAGGATCAAGGTGTCAGCAGGGCCACACTCCCTGAGACTCTGGGTGGCATCCTTCTTTGCCTCTTCGCAGCTTCTGGTGGTGGCCGTCAATCCTTCACATTCCTTGGCTTGCAGTTGCATTGCTCCAGTCTCCACCTCCATCTTCACATGGTGTCTTTTCTATCTTCACATTGACTTCTGATAAGAACTCAAGTCATGTTGGATTAGGAGCTCACCCTGCTCCAGTATGACCTCATCTTGATAATTATATCAGCAATCACCCTATTTCCAAATAACTTCACATTCTGAGGGACTGGGGCCTAGGACTTGAACAGATCTTTTTGTGGGGCACGATTCAACCCATAGCGAGAGTAGGTTGGTGAAAGCGGGATGTTGGTGAGATTAGTCTGAGTGGAGAATCCTGATGAGTGGAGTGGGAAGGACTTCCTGCTGGGGTGGGGCAGCAATGTGAATGGAGAGGTGAGCTTGGCCATGTTCGGGGGTGGGTTATAGGGGGAAGACATGCCTGCAGGAGAAAGTTAAATAAGAGAGTAGTCACAGGCGAAATACAGGCTTTAAATCTCTGTGATTAAAAGAATGATACTGTGACATACATTTAAATAATTTAGTAAGCATTACATTAGGAAGGAAAGAAGCATTTCCTTTGCATAAGTAGGAGGGCTGTGAAGATTGCAAGTTTAGCTTTGGACATAGAAAGTATTGGAGGTGGCCAGGCGAGGTGGCTCATGCCTGTAATCCCAGCACTTTGGGAGCCCGAGGCAGGTGGATCATGAGGTGAGGAGATGGAGACCATTCTGGCTAACATGGTGAAACCTTGTCTCTACTAAAAATACAAAAAAATTAGCTTGGCATGGTGACACGTGCCTGTAGTCCCAGCTACTTGGGATGCTGAGGCAGGAGAATCACTTGAACCCAGGAGGCACAGGTTGCAGTGAGCCAAGATCATGCCATTGCACCCCAGCCTGGGCAACAGAGCAAGACTCTGTCTCAGAAAAAAAAAAAAAAAAAGAAGATAGCTGGAGGTAAGGGCCCAGAGTGTGGGTAAGGTTTCAAGAAAGATGTGGTTGTAGGAATCTTCCCCTGGAAGTGGTAGTTAAGCCCAGTGACAAGCCCTTGAATTGTCGCCTGCATCCCTATCTGGCATTTGGGTCACTGTTTCCCGTTTTGATTTAGAGCATCTGTGTTGGAAACTCTCCTAGCTGTGCACAACTTCTTTTTCCATTGGGGGCAAGACTTCTGTCATAACATAATGCACATTTGTTGAGGGTGTGATGGGCTTTTTTGGTGGGGGTTGTCTCCTTAAGACTTAGATAAAAGTGCCTTAGCAGTTGGGATGCAGGAGGATGATTTCAGGCTGACCTAACGTTCTTGTTTCTGGGATATTTTTGTTCATGCCTCCACGCTCCTAGAACCCTCATTTGTTGGGATTGGAAACAGGGTGCTTTTAGATCTCCTAAAACCTAGCACAACGCTTTCTTGAAACAGATTGCTCATCTGTAAATATCTTGAAATCATTTCATACCTTTTTGTGCTCCAAAATCGATGTGATGTCAAGGTTCTCAGCAGTTTCTTCTTGCCTGATTATCCCTAAACATGCTTGACTCCTTTAGTAAGTGATATAGTTTGGATGTGTCCCCACTCAAATCTTATCTTGAATTATAACTCCCATAATTCCCATGTGTCATGGGAGGGACCCAGTGGGAGGTAACTGAATCATGGAGGCAGGTTTTTCCCATGCTGTTCCTGTGAAAGTGAATAAGTCTCATGAGAGCTGATGGTTTTATAAAGGGGAGTTCCTCTGCATGTGCCTCTTGCCTGCTGCCATGTAAGACATTCCTTTACTCTTCCTTTGTCTTCCACCATGATTGTGAGGTCTTCCCATGTGGAACTGTGAGTCCATGAAACCTCTTTCCTTTATAAATTACTGTCTTGGTTATGTCTTTGTTAGCAGTATGAGAACGGACTAATACATTAAGTCTAGCTGAAATTGGGCTCACTGGTGCTGCTCATCAAGCTCTTGGATTATTCTGTGGAGGTCTGGGTGATCTTAATTATACCTTATTAGACCCGTTAAGCTTCTTCAGGAGAGGGAAACAGAGGACAATGAGAATCTTTATATTTCTGTTGGATGGTGATATGGTTTGGCTCTGTGTGCCCACCCAAATCTCATCTCAAATTGTAATTCCCACGTGTTGAGGGAGGGACCAGGTGGGAAGCCACTGGAACATGTGGGTGGTTCCCCCATGCTGTTCTCATGATAATGAGTGAGTTCTCATGCAATCTGATGGTTTTATAAGGATTTGGCAGTTCCTCTGTCTCTCTCCTGCCATCTTGTGAAGGTCTTTGCTTCCCCTTCACCTTCCTCCATGATTGTAAGTTTCCTGAGGCCGCCCCAGCCATGTGGAACTGTGAGTCAACTAAACCTCTTTCCTTTATAAATTACCCAGTCTTGGGTAGTATCTTTATAGCAGTCTGAGAACAGACTAACACAGATGGATATAGATATAGTTGCTGGTGTTAGAATGGTCTCTGGGCCTCTGGGAAACACTTTACAACTCAGCCAACTGTGAGCACAGGAAACATGAACAAGTTTAAGGATGCAAGTTCGTTTGTGTGCTAAGGACTGACGTCTCTTAACGTATGCAGGGGAGAATATAACACAGTGTGGAGGAAGGAAGTGCCCCTCCTTGGTGGCCAGCCTGAGTGCACCTCTTGCAGTCCAGCATCCTGTATTTGGAATCTGCTTCCTTTCCACACCATCCCCTTTGACATAACTAGCCCACACCCTTATGAAAGCATACATATGCTTTCTCCTTCACAAGCAGACAACTTCAGAGAGAAACAGTGGGAGCAAAATACAGACGTGATTTTTGGCAAAAAGGTTGTCAAGTTGATTCCTTACGTGGCAAAACTCTAAACATAATCCTTTCCTAAAAATGTGTCAGGAGACACAAGGCAAGCCTTAACCCAAATAAAGAACTGTGGCAAGAGAAAAATAATAATAAACAAAGATACTTTCTCTTTGTTCAGTCCTTCCTAACTTAGCAGGCATATTAAGTCATGTATTTGACTTTCATAATAAAAATAATGAATATTGCAGGAAAATGGAAATAAATTACATCAAATGAGAATGTTCTGGGCCAGTGGTATGTAACTTTTTTGAAAAAAACTCCCTAATTTTTTTTTGTTTTCTTTTTTTCTTTCTTGTTTTGCCTCTGCCAACATGCTGCATTAAAAACTCCCTAATTTTTAACCAGTTAAACTTCCTTTTGAAGCTATGCCCTTTCAACCTTCTGAAATAAAGGCATTTTTAAACTTTTAAAAGGCAACCTACCTGAGTCACACAACCAAAACATTCTGCATTTGTTTGGTTATCCTCAGAGAGGAACTCCTTGTTCTCCTCAGCACCATCAAAAACCACAGCAATACCTTCCCCTGGCTGTGGTCATGGGGTGGCAGCTGTCCAGGTTTTAATTGGAAGTTTTATTGATTATTACCATTATGGAAATAATTGCTAATAATGACATGAAACAAGATTTAAACTCATAGCTATGGAACAAGATGAACTATAGGATTTATACAATGGTACATTCAAAAAGAAAAGGAAGTAGTCAGAATAAAATGAAAACCAATCTCTATTACTCCTGTTCTTAGGGAGATAAGGAGATATTGGAAAACACAGCTTCTTGGTGTGATAAAGCCCGGGGACCACGGTCCTGTTTAGTAAGGAGCGTGAATGCAGGTGGAGCTCTCTTCCTGGATCTGAAGCATTATTAGGTCACTGCAGAGACCTGGGAGAGCTGGGCTTCTGTCTCCTGCGTGGTCCCATGAGGGCAGCCCAGTTAGAGACCTCTGGAATAGAACCTGTCAGGGTGAGGACCTGCTTCTGGCCCCTGATGAGTGGGAGCACCACAGCACAGAGAGCTGGGGAACTTGCTTCCTGGACCACCCTGCAGGAGGTGCACTGGCAAGGCCCAGTCGTTCCCTGAAGGCTTGCTTAACCTTTCCTCTGGTCCCAGTGCTGCTGCCATCTGCCACCTTCCCTCCTGTGGCTCAGCCTGCGTCAATGTTGCAATCCCATAAACTGAAATATGAAAAAGATCTAACCATGTGGAGCTTAGCTCTCTGAGGCTACAATGTTGAATTCAAATGCAAACCCTGTGAGAGGCACACACCAGAGGAAGACATAGGCACGTACCTCCAAGAGCAGCTGGCTCCTCTCCGCCATCCCATCTAGTTTGTCTGTTTCCTTCCAGCACACATCAAGACTTGTAATTATTTTATTTACAAATAGACATTTTTTTCCCTCTCCTACTAGGAAATAAGCCCTTCACGGCAGGAGTTATGTCAGAAATGCTGTATTTATTGCAACATCAATAGTGCCCACAATCGGGCCTGGCATGCATGTAGATACTCCATGGATATTTCTCTTTTTCTTTCTTTTTCTATTTGAGACAGAATCTAACTCTGTTGCCCAGACTGGAGTGCAGTTGTGCAATCTTGGTTCACAGCAACCTCTGCCTCCTAGGCTCAACTAATCCTCCTGCCTCGGCCTCCCCTATAGCTGAAACCAAAGGTGCACACCACCACGTCCGGCTATATATATTTTTTATTTTGTAGAGACTGAGTTTCACCGTGTTTCCCAGGGTGGTCTTGAACTCCTGGGCTCAACTGATCCACCTGCCTTGGCCTCCCAAAGTGCTGGGATTGCAGGCGTGAGTCACTGCACCCAGCCACAAATATTTGTTGAATGAATGAATGAGCTTATAATGTAGAGGCTGCCTGTCCTCACCGTCTACCTCCATTAAATGCATTACCAGCTGAAATGGCCCAAGTTTGTATTGTAGCTATATTCTCCAGGGATCTAGTAGATATTTTGGTTTTCTTTATTATTTATGTTCTACAAATCATTCCTTTCCTTTTCCTGCCCTTTAACTTCTCTCTCCCTTCTCAGTCCTGAACCTGGAGGCAGTTGCTTCTGGGGTGACTGTGGGCTAGTGTGGGCCTCAAAGGAGCTGCTTTGAAATGACTGCACAGGTCTGAGTTGAGAGAGGAAGTGCTGAGATGAAGTGAAAGCATGAAGTGTGAGGGACCCCATGCTGCTGCACCATTCAGGATGCCGCCTGCACGCTCACACCTTGCTGGCCATGTACAGGGCTCCCTTGCCTTCTCCTCCTCCAGCGGGAAGACCAACAGGCTTGATCTGTGGTTAGCATGGGACACTTGGCCAAGATGTTAGCACTGTGGCTTGGTTTTGTTCCACACTGTACTGCCCCCTCTTTGCACCCCTCAACTGCTATTTAAGCCACAACCTTTTCTCATTACTATAGTAATTGGCTTTAAAGTCACTGGCTTGTCAGTTACTTGGCTCATACCAGCTGTATTAGTCTATTTTCGTGCTGCTGATAAAGACATACCTGAGACTGGATAATTTATAAAGAAAAAAAGAGATTTAATGGAATCACAGTTCCATGTGGCTGGGAAGGCCTCACAATCATAATGAAAGGTAAAAGGTGAAAGGCATGTCTTACATGGTGGCAGGCGAGAGAGAATGAGAGCCAAGTGAAAGGGGAAACCCCTTATAAAACCATTAGATCTCTGGAGACTTATTCACGACCATGAGAACGGTATGGAAACAGCTCCAATGATTTAATTATCTCCCACTGGGACCCTCCCACAACACACGGGAATTATGGGAGCTACAATTCAAGATGAGATTTGGGTGGGAACATAGCCAAGTCATATCACCAGCAAATCCCCATTAGCCTTTGAATCATCCAGCAGGCAGAAAGAAAAACCTACAAGGATGTGAGAGACTATTCTGTCTGGGCAGATAGAAAGGGATAAAAAGGATTCTATAGAAACAAACACAAGAGTTGATTATTTACAGGACCTAACCATTCCTAGATAGAAGACAAAGGTTTTTGTTATTTAGTCTATTTTTTTTCCTTCAAGAGTTTAAAGAAAAGAAAATCCTGGGTCCTTAATGGTATTTGCTTGGTATCTCATGGATACCACTTTTAAAATCATTTTTAATATTTAGACATATTTTCCTGTCCATAGGTTATGCTCCTAATTCTTCATCAGATGTCCACTAGCTAGGGTGCGGTGTCAGGTATCTATTGTTGTATAAAAAACTGTGCCTAAATCTCGTGTCTTAAAATCACCTCTTTGTATTTGTTCATGGTCTGCAGTTTGAACTGAGTTCAGCTGTTGGTTTTCCTCCTGGTCTCACCTGGGGTCACTCATGCTGCTGCAGTTATCTGGGGTATTGACTGAGGCTAGATGGTTCAGGATGACCCCACTTATATGTCCAGTGGTTAGCTGGGGCTGTTGACTGGGACACCTCGGTTCTTTACTTGGCCTCTTCTGCAGTATGACTCCAGCCTTCATTCCATGCTAAGATTCAAGAAGTCAAGCCCCATTGAGGAAGCACTTGTCAAGCTTCTTTCAGCTTCATGATTGATGGGCCAAGCAAGTCGCATGGCCAAGATCAAGAGTGAAGATACAAAGAGATTATGTAAGGAACAGATACTCAAAGACATGATTCACTGGGGACCATTATTGCAACTCTCTACTACAGGCATAAAGAGAGGTGTATTATTAATGGGTTTGGCCTTTGATTTGCTTCAACTAACTCATTACATTCTTTCATGATTTTGCTAACCCCTTTGTAATGAGGTGCTGGCCAATCCTTGGGAGTATTTCTCAACCTAGGTCCTCTAAACATCTGTATCTGAGAGTTGGCAAACTTTTTCCTCTGAAGGGACAGATAATAACTATTTTGGGCTTCATGAGCTACAGAATCTGTGGCAACTACTCACCTTTGCTGTTGAAGTGTGGAAGCAGCCATTGGTAATATGTAAGTGAATAAGCATGGCTGTGTTCCAATAAAACTTTATTTACAAAAACAGAAAATGGGCCAGATTCAGCCTGTGGACCATGGTTTGTCAATTCTTGATCATATCACAATTTTCTAGACTGTCAAAAAATTTATTACACTAAAGTATTGCTATTTCTCAAACTTGAAAATTAAATGTCATCTTTATAGAATCTGATTTCATCAAGGTTGATGCATAAGATTTTTCACCTAATTGTTTAAAATCACAAACAAGTCCATAAAACATTTTCCAAGTATCTTTTAAAGAGTCTTAGGAAAAGCTGTGTTCATAGAGTAAAATGTAATTAGTTGGTTCAGTGTGAGTTGGAGAGGCAATGTAAGTGTAGAAAGCACAAACTTTGAGCTAGACTGCCTGGCTTTATCACTAACTAGTTGTGTGACCATAAACAATTCACTTAACCTCTTTTTTTAGTTTGATTATCTAAAAATAGGGATGGCAATCTTCCCATGTCACAGGATTATTAGGAGGATCAAATGAGTTCACATAAAATATTTAGAATGGTCCCTAGATCACAGTAAATGTTCAATTAAAATGGTGAAACAAACATCAAAATGTCACAAAACTCTAACTCCCTTTAGTGATAATTTTGAATGAGAATGGTTGTATTACAGAGTTTCCAGGTTCACAGTGTTGTGGTCTAATTCACGAACTTTTAATCAAAAAATTACTATAAATTAGTTTTGATCTGAAGACTTTCAAGCCTACTGATTTGACTAGCAAATCACAAAGCAGTGGCAATGTAGTTAGATTTGGTAGCTTGCCACAGCGGATGTGAACATATGAAACATATGAACATGTGAACAGATAAACATATGAAACATTATTAGATACCAGAAAGAGGATATAGGTATACAAGACACTTCCAGATTTGTATGTAAAACCTTAGAAAAATATAGCTTCTTCTAAAAAACTTCAGTTACCTAGTAGTAGTCTCACAACCAGCCTCTGGTGGCTAGGAATTGTCTATGTATTATTTTCCTTTGTGTGACAAGATGCCGTTGCTATGCGTATTGCCAGACATGTGACCCCCAGTTCTATCAAAACAGTGTAAGACCATCCTCGCTGCTGCAGCTGCTGAATCAGAAGTTGCTAGAGTGGCTGGACAATGCTTTGTTTTGCTACGTCATGTATAGCTGTGCCTGAGTATGTGTCACCACGGCTCACAGTGACCTGCATTTGACCCCATGGTCAGCATTTCCTCAGTGAATTGTTGTGACTCTGTGATATTTGTCTTCGCTTCATTGATTTGGGTTTGCAATCAGTATCAGTAGTACTTATGAGGCTCCGTGGTCAATATTTGGGTATACGGACACAGGTAGCCTCATGGCTGTTCTAACAGTCTTTTCTAGGGCGGGATTTACTGAATCAAAGCTGTTTTCACATTTTACTGTATAATGGTTTTATATTGTCGTTCAGAACAAGGAGAGTGAAATGTCTATCATGGGCCAGGTGCTATTAAAGCTGCTGTTAAATTCTCTTCTCAATCAGCAATCATAGTTTAAGTAAAAGCCTTGAAGAAAAATATCCTGTGGCTGATGTGTGATGATCTGGCTGGTATCTGTGGAAGACGACTGACCTGACAGGGGACATGGTTAGTTGGATAGGATGAGTGGCCACTCATAAAGAAAAACAGAGGGCAAAATCCACTCTGCTGTGCAGAGGAATTGGGACACTCCACTCCAGGGAACCTGGCCCCAAGGCTGGTGATCCCAAGCCAGCAGCACACGCACTGCAGCAGGGAATCCATCTTCACAGCACACTGTGACGATAAGCGGGGCAGTGGGCTGAGAATGCAGCCTTCGGCCTCCTCCCGGAGTGGCTCTGCTGACCAGTCCTGCACCCCACAGTGACCTGCATGTAGGAAGCACAAGACTGCAGTTCATGTCATAGGTCCCAAGAATTCTTTACATGTCTCTCCCCGCCCTCCACTTTTTCTTTCTTGAGACAGTTTCACTCTGTCACCCAGGCTGGAGTGCAGTGGAACAATCAATCTTGACTCACTGCAACCTCTGCCTCTTGGGTTCAAGTGATTCTTGTGCCTCAGCCTCCCAGTGTTGGGATTACAGGTATGTGCCACTGCGCCTGGCTTCCACTCTCTATTTTGGAATTCAAGGAAAGGTAAGGTAAGGGTAAGGCTTGAGTCTCAGGAATCCAGCTTTGGGGACATTACGGGGGAAAAAAAACCCTAAGAATAATGAAGGGCGATTTTCACCAATGTTACATCTTTGGAACCATTGTTACATTTTACTGTGACTTCTTTTGGCCAGAACACACCTTTGAAGCTCATTTTAAGATTTTCTTGGGCGTCTGGAGCTTCAAGACTTGGCCAATTTTGCTGCATTTCACGTGTTACAGACTTCCATTTATTTTCTCTTTAGGAAGTCATGCCCAATGGCATCTCTTTATAGGCTATTTGACTATTTCTTGCTTCTTATGGTCTTATTCATTGGTCCTCAAACTTCAGCGTGCATCAGAATCACCTAGAGGGCTTGTTACAACATAGACTGCAGGGTCCAGCCTGAGTTTGATTCAGTAGGTCTTGGCTAGGGTCCAAAAGTTTGCATTTTCATCAAGTTTCCAGGTTATGGCGATGAGTTGGTGTAGAGACCAGATTTTGCAAATCACTGATTTTATAGAAAGAGGAAAACAATAATCTTATGGTGGTCTGGCAGACTGTGCTGCATGGAAGTTCTATGATAGTTTATCTCTAATTGCAAAGTTCCCCTTTAGGCTTTCTTTCCACCAGATGTGTGCCTTCCATCCATATATGCTGGTCTGTTCTTCACTATATAAAAGGGACTCTGTTCCCTTTAAAACACACTTAACTAGATTTAAACTTTCTTTAGAGACCCCAATTCTTTTTTCTTTTTGAGCCTGGGTCTCGCTTTGTCGCCTAGAAAACAAAAGCTCACTGTAGCCTCAAACCTCCCAGGCTCAAGCAATCCTCCCACCTCAGCCTCCCAAAAGTAGCTGGGTCTACAGGCACGTACCACCATACCTGGCTAATTGTTTTTTAATTTTTTGTAGAGACTCAGTCTCGCTCTGTTGCCCGGGCTGGTCTCAAACTTCTAGGCTCAAGAGATCTTCCTTGCCTCAGCCTCCCAAAGTGCTTACAGGTGTGAGCCACTGCACTTGTCCTAGACTCCAATTCTTAAAATGAGAGCTTAAAAAAAAATTTCTGTTAACACTTCCACCTAAAGCCGCACATGGTCCCCATTTATACTTTAGTCAAATACAACTTTTGCTATAACTTAGCATCTGCACATATTTTTTTCTTCTATCATTAAAAGTAAACTACACAATAGTCTTCTGGTGTTGACAAGATTACAACACAAGCTAATTTCATATTTAATTTTGTTCAGTTTTAAGGTTTAAAGTGATCATTCATCCCGAAAATTACACTGTAAAAAAGTGCTTGTGGTTGAGTTTGGGAAATACAGATCTACATGAAATGTGGAGCAACTTAGATGAGCAATAAAAGGATCAAAGAGGTTTAACTACAACTCCATTTTCCTCAACCCCTCTGAAGATCCTGACGCTCTGGAATGCGTTGGCTATACCTTGCTCCCAGTCAGCTGGGAGTATTACTGAAGTTATAGTAAAAACAATTTATATCAGGAGACTGACACAAAAGCAAATCCTTTCAAAGACTAGGAAGGTTTATTTCCCTTAAATCTTTATCTTCCTCCCACTCATTTTTTTCTAGAAGTGAGATAAATTAATCTAGATTAAAAGTTTGAGTCAATCAAGCTTCTGGTATATTGTAGAGATGACTACAAAAGGAAAAGTGATAATTGAGGGAGAAAAATGCTGCTGACACATTAGCTGTAGCACAATTCAAGTTTATTCCATTTGTTCTTGCAACACAAAACTTAAACACAATATTATTTAGCATTCGGATGTACATGAACTAGGATACTTATGAGAAACCCAATTGCGTCAAAAGTATGACATTGTGGAAAAAATGAACTCAAATATATCAAAATACACAAAGCACTAGTCTTCCTCCATTACTGCTTAGAAAGATATGATTGTTTCTCCATTTACAAAATAGAATCAGGACAATTTAATTTTTTTATATTTTGCATGCAAAACACTGCAATTGCTTATTTATGTAGGAGGGCACTCTCACCAGCTTCTTCTATACACAATTGAGTATACAATATTGCATGGAAGAAAACAGCAGCTCAACTGAAAGTTTAGAAAAAGAATCAAATAGATACATATAGCTTTAAAACCCATTACTTGGGAAAATAAATCAATGAATAAAAGGTCTACTTGTTTGCAGCTTCCACACACTGCACCTACCTACTACCTCTCCTCCATGCTTAACTGGGTTTAAAAAGGTGAGCTATGCGTAGAAGAACTACTTGGGATATTCAAGTGCTGTATTTGAACTATAAGCCTATAGATACCAGTCTGAAGCTGCAAGGGAGAACTTGTTAGTACACTACTATAAACAGGTAAACTACCTGTTTGTACTTGATATAGTGCATATGAAATGACTGATTTAATACAAAACGACAGAACATGCAAACTTTTTTTCTGAGATGTTAAGTATTACTTCAGTGGAGAACAAAACTTACTTAACTTTTTGCTAATGCATGTAGTACCAAAAAGCAAACATGGTTCCAGCTTCTTTTACTCAAAATATGAACATTAAGTGTTGTGAATTTGTCTGCCAAGTGGCTCAGAAATACATTATAAATAACCTAGTTAAAAAAAGAAACTGTGAACCATCTTGGTCAGTCTATTCTATTCTATGTTTATATGTTATTTTCTCAAGCAATCGCTTCATAATTATGGGGTTTACAAAAATGCTGAGAAAGAAGAGGGAAGGCGAAATAGCCTCTACTGCATTACAAGGAACATCAGGATAAACTGTACAAAGAATCACATGGTTTCCATACCATGACTGTAGAAAGCAGACCAGGTTTAGGAATGATAGGACAGTGCACTCTCTGCAATAGCCAACTACAACAAAACACTTTGAAAGCACTGGTGAAAATTATGTAAAGAGAAAAATTCAAGCCTTTAAATAGCATTATGTCAAGAGGTGAAAACAAAGGTATCAAAACACCCTGTTGCACTATGTTGATAGTTATAGACTGATAGAGTGCCCTCCATTTTTCAATGAGGATGTCTCCATATTTTATTTCAGTGATGTAATAAAGTACTGATTACTGACTTTTAACCCAACTCCTAATAGGCTGCATTAAGACAGCAAAATTAGCCAAATACAATGAAGTATTTAAACCACTACTTTGTGATTGTTTTCTCGGATGTAGGAAAATTACAGGGTTAGGCTAGTTGTAAGTGAAAAAGCCACAGGATTAAAAAAAGGGCTCATGGGGAAAAATACACACACACACCCATACACACCTACACACCCACCCACACACCCACATGCCAACCAACCAATCAGCAACTCATCAGTAAAACTTGTTATTAACCAGGGTGACTGTTCTTGATAATAGTTTAACCCTGCTGCAGAGTGCTATGTTGCCTTTAAAATCAATTATTATCCACAGTCTGAATATCAGGCCCTAACCCACCCTCCCCTCTCTCAAAATTTGAGGTACATTCAATTATTGCCATGACTTGGCTAAGAAAAAACTCTTAATATTTTTAGTAAGCTTATATGGATGGCATGTCAAAGGAATCAATATTTCAAATGCAAGATATAAAATTTAAGCTTATATATGTTAGTTAGCTGTACTGCTCATGAAATAAATATTTGGAAATTTGTGTAAATATGTGCAGGTCATAAGAACACCATTTTAGGGCACTGTATTCTAAGAACAGAGAATACATTTTGAAGTCATCACACTTTATGCGATTCATAAAAGCAACAAAAAATATGCAGGTGGGTTGGCATATGTTCAGCAGAAGCCTATCAACAACTCTGGGAAACGTGGTTACAAGTGTATTTTTGAAGGGATGGGGCTAACTTTGTCCAAACAGTAAATCTCACCCCAGTGATAGCTTTGGTGCAATAAGTAATCAGCATCCAAGATGGGTCTGAGAGAGGCATTCTAAAGAATGTTCTTTAATTCTTCACACATAACTGAGGTCAATCCATTCAAACAGCTAATAAAGAAAATCCATAGGTACTAAGATAACTGTTCTCTCTTTATATGATACTAACAGGCTTATGGCTATGATTCTAATTTTAAATCCCCTTTTACTACCAGCAGGAGTTTGAAAGTGTTTCAATGCTATATAAATGTAAGAATCTAGAGGAGAAAAAAATATGCATACTGGAATGGTTTCTCCTTTAGACTTCCAAAACTTAAGATTTTATAAATAAAACTAGTCAGCTGTATCTAAAGAGACATGAAATCCATGTGAAAGGGGAGAGAAAATCCAAAGTTCAGTCATCC
>NW_016107392.1:85593-88654 GCF_001604975.1 Cebus imitator | reverse complement strand
TCCCCTCACCCCTCTTAAAGTATTTAGCTGAAGAAGCTGGCAGATAAGAGAGTGACAGACAGACAGGCAGCAGTGTGAGGCCACAGGAGAGTCATTCTTCCCAAGTTATCAGTCCGTCCATCCATCACTGGAGAAGAGCTTTGATTGCCTGGTTGTCGGTGGCTTCAAAGGCGGTCAGTCCATCTGGGCCTTTCACAGTCTTATCAGCACCCTGGAAAAGAGGAAAGGGTCCTTATTATTAATTGAGCCCACAACTTAAGGGAAGAGAATGTAAAACTAGATCACGTGGCATAGGTTAATGTTTACATCAAGAATTAAAAATTCCTTTACTAGTGGAGTCTATTCTACTGCAGAAAAACAAGTTGGCAAGGCTATGGATTAATGTTGGAAAAATGCCACATTTTTCAGGCACTAAGAACTGTAAGCTACAAAATTAACATAGAATAAATAAAAACCAGTCATTGCCTATCGTATATCTAATTAGGCTTTAAAAATAATATCCCTATGCACAGTATGAAATGGGGAAAAAGTAAATCACTTTGCTAAAGTATTCTTGTGACAAATTATTTTTTTCTTATTTGAAACACTTTTTGTAGAGTGCATAGTATTATATACATCAAGAACATACATAGTATTGGTCATTTTACTTGTAAAAACTTAGCAGTAAATGCCTGAGAGGTGGACTGTAAGAAGGTTCCCTGTGATACTGCAGGGAAATATTCAGTGCAGACACCAGACTGCTCTGAACACTTAACCTGGAGAGTGCTGTCTTGGAACACTTTATCTGCAACATGGCATTCTGGTTTTGAGAGAGTGTGTGTGTGCGCCTGTTTGTGCAGGTATGTTGTTTTATCTGTCTGCCCTTTCTGGATGAAAGCTCCATGGGAGCAGTAATTCACCACTGTACTCCCAGCACCTGGAAAAGTGCCTAGGTGCATGGTAGGCACTCTTCTGCTCCCAAACCAGGTCTGAGACTTAACTCTCAGAGACAACACCCTACTATCTGAGGGTTCTCTTCAGCAGCTCTAGCCCCAGTCAGCATTTACTCACCACACGGTCTTTAGAATTCTCACCCACTCCCCTTGCCAAATCTCAGACATTCTGCTTGTTCCTCAGACCTACAGAATTGTTTAAACTTGGCATATATGGTCCTTTAGAGGCTAACACTAGTCAAATTACCAGTCTCTTTTCTGGTTAACCTCTCCATGCTCTAATCCTACAGAATTTCTCACCTGTTCCTGCCATGTGTCATGCCTTTATCCATGGGGGCTCTACATGGGATGCCTTACCCTTTTCTTTGGCAAATCCATCCATCCACTCAACAAATACTTACTGAATGTTTAATGTGCACATTCTGTATAAAGAATCAAAGAAAAATGAGACAGGGTCTGCCAGTCTGGCTGGTATATGAGTCAGACAACTCAACCAATACAACACCATAGGAAGAGAACAGTAACAGGGATGAGTGGCTTGTCATTAGAACAGGATGTGGCAGGAGGGCGTGAAGGAGAAAGCCTTTCAGGATGAGGTAAAATGCTTGAGCTGAGTCTTGACAAGGATGTACAGGATGCTTAGGTAAACCAGGGAGGAGATGACATTCTAGGAAGTGTCATATTATTGCAAAGTCCTCCTCAGTATCATTATAAAAGTCTCTATTTTCTCATTTTCTAAATGAATTTAACTGCTTCATGGAAGATATGAAATTCAGGGTCCAGTGGGAGAGATGTCAGTGTGTGAGAACTTCAATGTTATGAGTCCCACCACAATGGTTAAGTGATAATTGGGGTAACTGTATTCAATTTTGATGGTTATTTTTATGACAAGCATTATAAACTATAATCCTGCATTAACAGTTACATATTGTAGTGAACTTCTGTTGCTTTTTGGCTACCAGAGTTTATTTCCCTCCATTTGATGGCAGTGCCCTAATTTCATCTTGGGGAATCATTTGTCCCCTACTGTTTTCAAAAGTTTTAATTATGGGTATATAACAGTTGTATATATTGATGGGGTATGTGATGTTTTGATATAGGCATACAATGTGTAATAAACAAACCGGGGCCCTTATAATATCTTTGTGTTAGAACATTCCTATTCTACTCTTTTACTTATAGATCTTATTCATTATAACTGTATTTCTGTTTCCCTTAACTATTCCCAGTGTCCTCTACTATAGTCCTAGGATTATAAAACCAAGATGCTTATTTTCCTCAACAAATTTCAAAGATTTATTTAACTCAAGTGGAATACTCTCTTCAAGATTTTGAATCTTGATTGAAGAGATCAAAAGAGAGAAAATAAGAAGTTCGAGCTCATATCTGGTGCATCACGTTGCTGAAACAGCTGAGAAATTCCTGCTACCCAGAGCACTGAGGTTGCCACAGCTCAATCTCTTCTCAGCCTGGAGCCCAGCTTTTCCTGTCGATTCTGCAACCAGGCCAGTATCTTTTCAAAAATTCCTTTTCTGCTTGTTGACTTATCTCTGCTGTTTGCTACCAGAAGTATTTAGCTGATAAAATATTTTAAAAATGTATATGTCACTTTTTTCTAATTATGATGCAAACTTCTCAGAAAACTCGTAATTCTACACATTAGATACAACTGTTAACATCTTACTGTTTCCTTCCACTCTCCTGTTCTAAAGATGTATACATATATATACTTCTATAAAAATAATTGAGTGATTATAAGAGAACTAGAGTGACTATATTTATATCAGACAAAAGAAGCCTTAAGATTAAAAAAAATTACAAAGAGAGAAAGAGGGACATTTTGTAATGATAAAAGGTTCACAATTTAAAAATTCCATTTGTAATAGCATCAGAAAGGATAAAATATATCAGAATAAATTTAAGGCCATGTGAGGTGGCTCACAGCTGTAATCCCAGCACTTTGGAAGGCCCTAGGTGGGTGGATCACCTGAGGCCAGGAGTTCGAGACCAGCCTGGTCAACATGGCGAAACCCCATCTCTACTAAAAACACAAAAATTAGCCTCATGTGGTGGCACATGCCTGTAATCCCAGCTAATCTGGAGGCTGAGGTGCGAGAATCACTTTAATC
>NW_016107392.1:84428-85478 GCF_001604975.1 Cebus imitator | reverse complement strand
AAAAAAAAAAAAAAAAAGATGAACCAGTTTTATCAACACAGATAAGAATATTAAAACGACTTTTTTTTGATACTTGAGGCAGTTACTGAAGAATTTAAGTATATTTGGCCCTATCCCTTCCTTGAAGAAACAATTTTTAATTGTTTTTAGGTCTCAATTATTTCCATAGCTTTAAATAATATACTTGTGCTGATATTTGAGGTATAACTTTAAATTTTATCTTCTGACTTCCTACGACATAGATAAGCCTTTATTTAGCTCCCCACTACCTCCCTTTCCCAGGCCTTCTCAATTCCTTATACTTAAAATATTTTGTTCTTTATAAATGTAAACGATATTTATTTAAACCTGTATTTCTTATTCCATCAATTCTCATAAAGTAATTTTATAAGTTACTTTCTCAACCTTCCCAACACTCCTGCCACCTCCTAATTTGCCAGCTTTTCTATTTTGTCAAGATTAATTTTTATATTCTGGTCTGTAAAAACTGTGTTTTTAGCAGTTCTTACAGTTAAAATAAGTAAATGATGTTTAAACTATTTCTAGGTAAATAATGCTCATGGTGGCACCTAGCAGACTAATATGACTAGTAGTTTTCTCTCTGTTGTTCGAATATTGTAACCCTTTGCAATCTTCACAAAAGACTGAGTTTTCCCCAGTCCCACAAACTTATGAATTAATATGGTTTGGCTCTGTGTCGCCACCCAAATCTCAAGTCAAACTGTAATTCCCAATGTTGGAGGTGGGGCCTGGTGTAGGTTTAGCACCACCTCCCTAGTGCTGTCTCGTGATAGAGTTCTCATGAGATCTGGTTGCTTAAAAGTGTGTAGCACCTCCCTCTTCATGCTATCTTTCTCCTGCCACCATGAGAAGGTATGACTGCTTTCCCTTTGCCTCCTGCCAGGATTTCCCAAGGCCTCCTCAGCCATGCCTCTTGTACAGCCTGAGGACTGTGAGTGGATTAAACCTCTTCATAAGTTACCGAGTCTCAAGTAGACAGTGTGAGAATAGACTAATTCATGAACCTGTTTGTTACTCTTTTTTTTTTTT
>NW_016107392.1:75092-84338 GCF_001604975.1 Cebus imitator | reverse complement strand
GCTTGTGGATTCTCATCTGGAAACGATCCCATGTTTTAGAACCTTCACCACAAGGTGTTTTTCTTGTAGTGATTCTCAAAGTCTTCGTAGGCATTCGAACTGGTCCTTTCACTTTCAGATTCTTTTCCTTTGCTCCTCTGATCAAGTCAGCACACACCTTCTCCAGCGATTTTACATTGCGGCTTGTTAGAGTGATTCGAATTCGGTGAATTGCCACCTCCGGCTCCACGGGTGTTTTTCCGGTATCCTTAAAAGCCATGGCTGCTGCGCGGCTTCCTGACTGACTTGTTCCTCGGCAAGAGCGAACAGCGGTGAGTCAGGAGCAGGAGCGTGCGGACTAAGGATCCACAACAGCTACGACCGCGTCTTCTTCAAAGAGCGAACCTGTTACTCTTACAGTAAATTGCTACCAACCACAGACAGAACCTAAAACACAATGAATTGAACTAATTTATTTCTTGCTCATAAAACAGTCTTAGTGCCAAGTGTACAGAGGCTGGCAGGGTGGCTCTGTCCTTTAAGATTATCTAGGGACAAAGGTTCCTTCCATTCTGTTGATCTCCCATGGGTACACTCCTCATCCACATGGCTGGAGCTGGCTTGTCCTACATCTGCTTCAAGCCTTCTAGATAAGGAGAAAAGTCCACAGCAAGTGGCTTCATATTTTGTAATGATTTGGAAGTGACACACATCATTTGTGCAAATCCCATCAGCCCAAACTTAGACACACAGCCATAATTACTGCAAGGAAAGCTGAGACACAGGACTACCTAGGCTGCCATGTGCACAACTACAACCTGGGGTTTTCTTTCTAAAGCACAAGGAAAAATCAGACATGGCAGACAATTTGTAACCTGACCTATACTGTTCTGAAAATACTTTGAAATAAGTCACTAATGTCCTCTAAATGCAAAGTCTAGTCAACATATATGCTAACCCATTATAGTCCTAACTCTCAGACAGTATTGTCTCCACATTCTCCTGTCTAGCCTGCCTCTCCCTCCTGCACCAACTCCTTCTGCCTCCCTTTACTTTCTCTGGCTGTCCTTTATAAGTTGTATTCTCCAGGAGTCAGGTCTTTAACACTCTTCACAACTTGCTCAACATGCTCTTCCTAATCATTTCATACACGTCCAACCTTTATTGTCCTCATTCTCAGGACTGGCTTTGAGACTTACCTACACTTGAAGTTCCATGAACACCTTGGATTCAACCTCTCCTAAAATGAATCTGTAATCTTTTCCTATAAACTTGCTTTTTCAATATTCTCTAACAAGGTGAAGAATACTACCAAATTCCAGAAGATTTCTAGAGGATGTGCAGACACTATGCAGTTATTGTTTACTTAGTCTTTAGACCACACTATTAACATTTCCCATCTGTCCTTGGTTCTTCATTGCTGCCATTACTTTTTTAGTTCAGGTATAAACAGTTTGATGCAATGGTTTCATTTTTTTTTTTTTTCTTTTTCCAACTTCTCACACAACTCTAATTCAGAATCCACGTTTGGGTGTTCTTTCTCAAATGCCAGTCTGATCATATTGTTCATATACCTAAAAGCCTTTAATGGCATTCTCACAAAATAGACTAAAGATAAATAACATGACACATAAAGGCATAATCTGTTCGCTACCTACCTCTCTCTCCAGTCATAGGCCTTTCTACTGTATAGCTATGCCAAACAATGTTCTATACGCGAATACATCATGGTTTCTTTCTTGTCCCTGTGACTTTTCTCATTGCTGCTTCTGCTTGGGATAGTGCCCTAATTCTCTATTGGACTGTTAGACACTAAGTTTCTAAAATTCAGCTCAAGTGTCAACTGATTTATGAAATTACAATTGTGGTACCTGGAGCTGTAATGATGTTCTTATTCATAACACACTATCCCCTTGACTTCTAAGACCACAACTGCCCTCTTCTTCCTCAGTTCTTTACATATTGCATAACTCTTGTCACAGCAACCACAAGGCTTCAATGCACTGACTGTTTTACTTATTTGTCCCTTTTTACCAGACTATGTTGAGAGCAGGAAAAAGGCTTATTAGTCTTTGCGATCCCAAGGCCTTGCACAGGCCCCAAAAGAGGCAATCAACAAATGTTTCTTTAGTTGGTACAGGCAGGGTGCAGTTGCTCACGCCTGTAATCTCAACACTTTGGGAGGCTGAGGCAGGCAGATCACCTGAGGTCAGGAGTTTGAGACTAGCCTGGCCAACACTGCAAAACCCCGTCTCTACTAAAAACACAAAAATTAGCCAGGCATGGTTTGTGGGCACCTGTAATTCTAGCTACTCAGGAGGCTGAGGCAGAAGAATCACTTGAACCCAGGAGGCAGAGGTTGCAGTGAGCTTAGATTTTGCCACTGCACTCCAGCCTGGGCGACAGTGAGGCTCTGTCTCAAAAAAAAAAAAGAAAAATTGATCCAAATGGAAACTAAACATATATAATAAGGAAGTCGATAAAATAATTATAGTAGTATTCATTAAAGACAGACTACTGTGAATAGATCAACAAAGCATTTCCATCATGAATAGGCTGCCTGTCTACTAGCATACTATGTAACATACTTATTTTCAAGTAATTTCAACATAGAAGTCCCTTTACTTCTGACATCTGATTAGAATCAGAACTATTCCAATATTTGCCTATATTTAGAGCATGATTCTGCTTATTTTTCTAAAGTTTTCTGGAGGAGGAACAAGTTGCTACGGCCAAGTTAAAGTGGCCCCAAACAAACAGGTTGTTTGTCATTCTAGGGAGTAAATGTTTTTAAGGCACTGCAAGTAATTTATTGCTCTTCAAATGCCACACTTCTAGATAATCAAGTATCATTTGATAGTATGAGGTCAAACATGGAGAATGTTTAAAAAAACTTCAAGTCATGCTATCTCCACCCATAAATAATTTACAATCTAGCTAGAAAGATAAGATATAACCACATGAAACAACAAAAACATATCTTTACCTGCTTGTCACCTTTATCTACTTCTTACTTCAGATAGCCTAATTCTGCTGTACATTATCAGTTCTTAGCATGTACAAATAGGCCAAGAGAACTGGATTAGTAACATTTTAAGAATGAAACTCTCAAACTCCTATAGAGGTTATCTGACATTATCTCGAAAAAAGGTTTTTGTCAAGGTTTTGAAGATGCTAATTATAGTTATACTGATAAACTGTCAGAACAACAAACAGCTTTGTTTCAATGCAAAATTTATACGATCAGGCAAAAATTAGTACTTGGCTATATATATGGCGCCCCACCTTTGTGACCATGCATCCTGTGACACCCTCCCCAAAATAGATTACCACCTTTAACTGACCACTGGAATATATATATTCAAGTACTAATTGGATATATACACACATATATATGTATAACGTCAGGCCTCCAATGTCAAGCCTGGCCATTATAGCCTTGGTGACCCACAGGTACACCTCTGGATGGTCCCCAAGCGCCAGGAAACCTGAAGTAACCACAAGTAATCAGGTGGCCACAGAAAGAAGTGAAACAACTTGTTCCTGCCTCAACTAATTGCTCTCCCCCTGCAACCTGCAACCATTGTTCCTGCTCAGCCTTGTGAAGCTTCCCCTGGACATTAGGTTCCTCAGGACCCCCCACCCCTGTAACTATGTAATTTACTGCATCCTTTCCTCTGCTTGCAACCAATAACCTCTACCCTTATGACCATGCCTGTTTGTAATAAATAACCCCTACCCGTGTGACCATGCATCCCGTGACACCCTCCCCCTCCCTAAAATAGATTACACCTTTAACTGACCACTTGCCCCAACCTATAAAACTCCTATGCCACTGCCCTCTGCTGACTCTCTTTTTGGACCCAGCCTACCCGCACCTGGGTGAATAAACAACCATGTTGCTCACACAGAGCCTGCCTGGTGGTCTCTATATGAGTGATGCATCTAACATATATATATATATATATATATATATATATATATATATATATATCTCTGGAACCAAATATAATACAGTCAACTATATATATAGTCATCCCTCTGTGTGTGAGGGGGATTGGTTCCTGACCCTCTCTTGGATACCCAAATCTCTTATATAAAATGGCCTACGAGTTGCATATAACATACACACATCTTTGTGTACACTTTAAATTATCTATAGATTACTTTTAATACCTAATAAAACGTAAATGCTATATAAATACAGTTGACCCTTTAATGAAATGGGTTTGAACTGTAGAGGTCCAATTATAAGCACATTTTTTTTCCAATAAAAGTTACATAGAGTGTGCCTGCCTTTCCTGTTCCTCCTTCCACCTCTTCCTCCTTTGAGACAGCAGGACCAACCCCCAATTCCTCCTCCTCAAGCTACTCGAAGCAAAGAAAATGAGAATAAAGGTCTTTATGGTGACCCAGTTCCACTTAATGAACAGTAAATGTATTTTGTCTTTGTAATGATTTTCTTAATAGTCTTTTTTCCAGCTTACTTTACTATAACAATGCAGTATATAGAATACATACAAAAATATGTATTGATTGTCTGTTTATGTCATGCATATGCTTCCGGTCAACAATAAGCTATTAGTTTTTTGGGAGTCAAAAATTCACATAGAATTTTTGACTGTGTGGGGGTTGGCAACCCTAAACCCCTGCATTGTTCAAGGGTCACCTAGTTGCTATACTGTATTGCTTTTTAATTTATATTATTTTTAATTGTTGTGGTATTAATTTATTTTTGTGAATCTATTTTTGACCTGTGGTTGAATCCATAGATGCAAAACCTATGGCTTTGGAGGGCAAACTACTGTTATCTCTATATATGCATATGGATTTATCTATCTACATATACAAATAGATAAACACAGACATACCCTTCCTCCTTGGAATGTAACCAATTACTTCAGAAAATTTTCTTTAGGAACCAGGGTTTTTGAGTAGTCAATTCACTTTGGAACGAAAGCAGTTTACAATCAAATACAAAATGAGAAAGGACTAAGATTGCAGCTGAAGATTAAAGGCAATTCAAGGAATATTTGAAACGTTTCTTGTTTAATGTTTTATGACAGATGCTTATCAGGTCAGGATTCCAGCAACCTTATGTTGATCTGAACTGATAGGAAGTAAATCTAAAACTTTAAAAGACCATTGCAACAGCTTTACAGAGTTCTAGCTCTTTATCATTCCACAGGAGCATGCTGGGGTCCTCACTCAGAAATTTCTATTTCAAACATAGACTTTCTCAGTCAAAATAAAATCAGAAACAACGAACAGAAAAGATGAAGAGAAGGCCTACTGAAGAGGGTCACACTAACAACAGTAACATCTGACCTAAGAGCTTGACAGAACTATAATAAGAAAGAAACCATACTTTTCAAAAGAAGACATATATGCGGCCAGCAAACATATGAAAAAATGCTCATCATCACTGGTCATTAGAGAAATGCAAATCAAAACTACACTGAGATACCATCTCACAGCAGTCAGAATGGTGATCATTAAAAAGTCAGGAAACAACAGATGCTGGAGAGGATGTGGAGAAATAGGAACACTTTTACACTGTTGGTGGGAGTGTAAATTAGTTCAACCATTATGGAAGACAGTGTGGCAATTCCTCAAGGACCTAGAAATAGAAATTCCATTTGACCCAGCAATCCCATTACTGGGTATATATCCAAAGGATTATAAATTGTTCTATTATAAGGACACATGCACACAAAATTTGCAGCACTATTTACAACGGCAAAGACTTGGAACCAACCCAAATGCCCACTGATGATAGACTGGACAGGGAAAATGTGGCACATATACACCATGGAATACTATGCAGCCATAAAAAATGATGAGTTCATGTCCTTTGTAGGGACATGGATGAACCTAGAAACCATCATCCGCAGCAAAATGACACAAGAACAGAAAATCAAACACCACGTGTTCTCACTCATAGGCGGGTGTTGAACAATGAGAACACATGGACACGGGAAGGGGAGCATCACACACTGAGGTCTGTGAGAGGGGAACTAGGGGAGGGTCGGACGGGGTTGGGGAGGGATAACATGGGGAGAAATGCCAGATATAGGTGATGGGGAGGAAGGCAGCAAACCACATTGCCATGTATGTACCTATGCAACAATTCTGCATGTTCTTCACATGTACCCCAAAAACCTAAAATTCAATTTTATATGTGTGTGTGTGTGTGTGTGTGTGTGTGTGTGTATGAACCCAAGACTGAGCCCTGGCTAAAGCTTAGCTAGTGTAAGGACAATTAACCAAGACCTCAACAGACCCCCTGGGGTTTGATGCTGGTAAGTCTTCAAGGAAATCACCATATCTTGTTTACTCTGCTTAAGAGAAATGAATATAATACCCTTAAGAAATTTTCTATCTAAAATAAAGTATTTTTTAACCCTTACAAAGGTATTTTTTTCCACAGTACTTGTTACTACCTACGATTAAGTTACATTTATTTGTACTCCTGTTTACTCTGTCTTCCCTCTAGAAAATGAAGTCTCCAAGAGCAGAGGATCTGTCTACCTTAACTACTATATCCCCAGTATTTAAATGAATACAGTGTGTACTTCCTTTTATTTGATATTAAATGTCTCATGAAGACTTTGAATGATATAAAGGAGCAAAGACATTCTTTGTTTTTTTCCGTGGAACCACCAAATCACCTCTCATTCAATTGTTATGTTCTCTGTGAAGCCTTCTGGGATTGCCCAGGCAGCTGGTGCCCTGGGGATCATACGGTCAACACTATAGCTCACTCAGTGTCTGACATAACCCCCTTCTGACACAACCCCCTTCCAACCTGTTCTTCCTTGCTTTCCTCTACTACAGGTTGAAAAGAAATGAAATCCTGAGACTCCCTTAAAGCTACAGGTGGCCATCTGACCTAATTTTGGCCTGTCCTATGGAGGGCATTCCTATTCTAGGAGGCCTTAGGAAGACAAAGTCCTTAGCTCTTTCCCTCTCTTCCTGTTCTCAACAGACACAATGCCTGACAGTTTAGTAGTTATCTTGTGACCATAAGCATTGGGGAAAGTGGAGGGGTGGGTGTCCAATGTGGGATACCAACAACATACACAGTGAAGCTAGTCACTTAGCCTTGGACTGCACACCTTCAGACTTTCTTGTTTGGATCACTGTAGTGGGGTTTTTGTTACTCATGGCTAAACTCCACCTCTCTTAGGGAACTTACCACAGTCTATAATTAACTGTTAATAGGTATATTCCCCAAATTAGGCTGGGCTCCATGAAGGAAAAAGTCTTGTTATATTTGTCCCTGTGCCTTTAATGCCTAGGATGCCTGGTAGCCAGCAGATGCTCAATAAATATTAAATAAATAAGAAAAATTCACATTTGGGTCACAGTAACAGAAATCTTACCATTACTGAACATGAGCGTCCAAATTAAACGGAAAAATTATTTTTAAAAAAATACTATCTTGTCTAAGTATGTACTACTGTATCATTAGAATACTGTCAAATATTTTGGAACAATTTATATGCATTTTAGAACAGTCTTGAGAAACTGTTATACTCACAAAAAAACTCCACTATCTCATGATTTGGGGCATCTGTTTGTAGTTCCATGGTACTATGAGAAAATGTTCAGAATCTGAAAACTTTACACTGTTTAAATATATACTTAAATATTACCATTAACATAGAACTTACACATATAATTCAATTTTGGAAACTACTAAAAATGGATTTGGTATTTAGTGACATTAAAAAATTATTCAACTACCTATAATTATACATACTGTGCAATTTTATCTCCTGGTGCAGGATGATTTCATAGCACATTTAATTTCATACTTAATTTACATATTGATACAGGAGACAGAGTAAAGAGAATTTCTGGATACCCTATAAGGTCTAATATAATACAAAACACAGTGATCGTTATATCCCTTATGTTTCTTGTAGCAGTTTTGAGTTTTTAATGTAACAGTGCAGATATATGACTACACTCTTCTCACAGCAGCCCCCTGAAGTAGGCATTGTTAACTCCATTTTGTAGACAGGCTCTCAAGCTCAGCTAAGAATCCTGTCCAAGGTCAGTCAGCAAATATGGACTACCATCTGACTCCAGATCTTGTATTCTCAGTTGAAAATTTACTCATGGCTTTCCCCCCCAAAATGTCAGGGGCACAACCGGATTTTAGAATTTACTACCTTTAGATATCTGCAGCTTATCTGCATCTCTCATAGAAAATGAAAGTAGTCTGCGGGACGGCACACATACGGCATGTCAACTGCTGCACACTGACATCATAGCACCTTTTCAGACACTTAATTCCCAAGTCCATTCTGCGAATCTTTACTGAGTTTCTATTAAGTGGCAGATATAGTTTTGGTAAATAAAATGTTCCTGGAGCATAGCTAGGCTCATTCATTTACATGCTGTTTATGGCTGCTTTTGCATTACAATGGTTGTGATGGAGACCCTTTGCACAGAAAACCCCAACTATTTACTACCTGGCCCTTAACAGAAAATGTCTGTTGCCCACTGTTAGATATTTCACAAATATATCAAAGTGGCAAGTACTAAAAATAGGAAAGACATTACCTTCTTTGATTCTCAGAATAATCCTGAGGTCTGAATACTATTAAACCCGCTGTGTTCAGATGTTAAGTGATTGACTAGCTATGAAGTTACAGAACCAGGCCTAAAATCTAGGTTTACTAACTTCATCGTCACTCTCCTCTATCTGCACCACTCTGCTCCTCCAACAACGTGCTAACTATGCAATGGGGAATGTCATATGAACCAAAGCACTTGCTGAGAACTTTAATTTACCAGGTGGGCAAAGTGTTGATGCTGCTGTTTAATTCACTTTCCCAAAAATTTAATTCTTACAATGTCAATTAAACTCTAAAGAGGCAAGTACTTCAAGTTTTCCAAGCAGCTGCTAAAACTTACCCAAGTGACAAAAACTAACAAATGAGACTCATAGATGAGCAATGCAACACATTTCCTATTTTGTTTTATTCCTTATTTGAACACAGTTAACTATAGCTCATTTTTAGTTGCATATATAATGGTCTTGGATTTGTTCTTATGGTACCCCTAATAAAATTATGATTTTAACATATCTATACCAATCATATTTAGCATGAATAGAAAGATCATTTCAAGGTTTCAGAGAAAAATTCATCATGGAAATAAGAGGATGGATTAAAGCACAAATGATCCTTCAAATTACTCCTCCTCAAGGACATTCAGATACTGAGGTAGTACTTCATTTTTTTTTTTTTTTTT
>NW_016107392.1:46619-75076 GCF_001604975.1 Cebus imitator | reverse complement strand
AAGTGACTGTAATCATCTCTTTTTTTTTGAGATGGAGTTTTTCTCTTGTTGCTCAGGTTGCAGTGCAATAGTGCAATCTTGCTCACTGCAACCTCCACTTCCCGGGTTTAAGCGATTCTCCTGCCTTAGTCTACTGGGTAGCTGGGATTACAGGCACCTGCCATCACGCCCGCCACCAGGCATGGCTAATTTTTTTGTATTTTTAGTAGAGATGGGGTTTCACCATGTTGGCCAGGCTGGTCTCAAACTCCTGACCCCAGGTGATCCACCAGCCTCGGCCTCCCAAAGTGTTGGGATTACAGGCATGAGCCACCACACTGGGCTGCTGTTACATTACTTAAGAGGTGGGTACATCCTAAGTTTCAGATGAAAAAGTATGTCCACACTTGAAACAAAGTTCTTCTCATAAAGCTTATTATCTTCAGGGAACCCTCATTCATACAGCAAGCTTTCCTTTTCTGAGAAGTACATCAATCCTAAATAGTCTTAGTAATTCCTGAGAATTCATGATGTGCTTGGCATTGCAGCAAGTGGCTTACACACATTATCTCATTTGAGTACTTGGCTATACTGAGAGGCAGCATAAGAAATGGTTACAGACACAGGCTCTAGAGCAACACTGACTGGATTTGAATTCCAACTCCCCTTCTTGCCAGTTGTGTGATGCTGGGCAAATTTCCTAAATCACTTTGTGCCTCTGTTTCCCCAATGGTAAAATGGATAAAAAATATACTTACTGCATAGGATTACTGTGGTGATTAAATGAGTTAATATTCACAAAGCCCACAAAACTGTACTTGTACATAGGAAATGTCATCTAACTGTGAGTTATTTTATCCTCATATCAACTCCATGTGGTAAGTACAGGCCCATGTTACAGAAGAGAAAGCTTAGGCTGAGATATTAAGAAACTTGCTCAAACCCACAGAGTTATTAAGAAGCAGAACTGAGAACTAAACTTGTGTGTGTGGTGCCCCAGCACACAGCATAGATCACAACAGAAACGAAAATGACGTGCTGCAGTCTAAAAGAGCTAAATGGTTAACGCCAATGAACTTACACAGTGGGCATACTTGTGTATGAGATTTGTGAAACCTATCAAAAGTTTAACAGTTGGTTCTTCAGTTATTTATGGGGTAAATTTTGTAGATATATAATTCTGGTAGGCTGTTTATGACGTAGTTTCTTAAAATAAGACAATTCAGGAAATCTCCATTAAGTTCTTTGAGGAATACCAGTCCTAAAACTTTTTTGAAACCCAACTTGTCCATGTCATATGTAACAGAATTTTGGGGTTCTAAATAATCATAACACGTGCGCTTGAGAATATTTGAAGCTATTTAGATTTCATTGGAGGTACGGTAGTAATTCAAGTAACAAATAGTAATTCAAGTAAATATTTGTTCTGCCTACAAGTGCACCAATTTGCTTATGCTGGAAGGGGCTGACTTTCAGCCCTTCTATCTTACACATTTGATTCTCAATTCAAGCAGCACTTTCTGCCCCACAGACACTTCCAAGGACTCAACAATACTGACACATGAGGGGGTATTCAAGTTTTACTAACTAGCTGCTTGATTAAGAAAAAGCACAGAAAATACATTTATCAAAAACATGAATGTTACCAGACAAGATGGTTTTCTGTATTTTCTTAGCAGACTGAATTTCAGTATTTTTTAATCACTATGGCAATTAGATATTCATAAAACATTTTGACTTCCTTTAAATAAAAAGAATGCAGTTGAGTAACCAGGAATAGTGGTCTGAAGCAGCTGAGTCACTAAAATTAATGTTGCATAACCATCAGGGTGTGTGTTTGGTGTCGTGTGTGTGTGTGTGTGTGTATTGTTGTTGTATGGTTAGAGTTGGCTTCCTAAGGAGATAAATTTTTTGACACAGAATCAGAGAAAAAAAGGAAAACAAAAAAACAGTTCTTTTGGGCTTTCTCCTCTCAGGTATAGCTCAGTATGCTAAATATCACTAGTAATATAATGATAGCTTATAATAACAAATTAAGTATGTGGTCAGCTTATTTTTTTAATGCAAGAATAAAACTAATCACAATGTTTTGAAACTTTCATTAAATTCTCAATTCATGGGATTTTGATTCTCTCAAGCTGGGGTACAACTTTTTCTACTTATTTGTAAGAATTCTTATTTTTATAGGCGATTGAGGTCATTTTTAATAGCAATATATACCATGCAAGGCATTGGAGTGCAAGCACGCCAGCATAAATGACTGAAGGCTTATCTGTCTAAATTCTAAATTATAGCAAATATAACATCTTTAAATGATTGATAAAAGAGGTAATTATTTAGGATATTTCCAAGCAATACCTCATAGTTGATTATTTAGAAATAGTATTCCTTAGGATTAGGAATACTGAACTTCTTAAAATTCTTTATTAAAATTATAAGAAATTACATAAATTACATGGAATTTTAATGAGTTTATAGAAAATGTAATCATAAATATATGTATTATATTAATATTAGACATGTACAACACAACATGAGGCTGGTTGCAGTGGCTCACGCCTGTAATCCCAGCACTTTGGGAGGCTGAGGTGGGCAGATCACCTGAGGTCAGGAGTTCAAGACCAGCCTGGCCAACATGGCAAAATCTCGTCTCTACTAAAAACAAAAATTAGCTGGGTGTGGTAATCCCAACTACTTGAAAGGCTGAGAAGAATCGCCTGAAACTGGGAGGTGGGGGTTGCAGTGAGCTGAGATCGCATCACTGTACATCAGCCTGGGGGATGGAGGGAGATTCTGTCTCAAAAAAATAAAAAATTAAAAAAATGTGCAACATGACAGTGTATTAATGCTACAGGCAAACTATTATTATTTCTCTTACAGAACTGTCTTCTTAAAGCACAAAACTAGATAAAGATGTCAAATGATATGTAACTGAAAAATATTATAGTCTCCCTTTATCTGTAGGAGACATATTCCAAGACCTCCAATGGATGGCTTGAAACCACAGACAGTAATGAACCCTAATACATATGGCTACGTGTCGCTTAATGAGGGGATTTCATCATTGTGTGAACATCATAGGGTGTACTTATACAAGCCTAGATGGTACAGTCTACTACACATGTACGATATATGTTATAGTCTATTGCTCCTAGGCTACAAACCTGCATCAAAAGTAAGTGCTAGCACAGTCTAATAAAAGCATCCAGAAGGATACACACTCACCTTGTAGCACTTAGGAAGCATCATCTTACCACGGAGGGTTAGGGTTTTAAAACAATGTATCTTACAAATTCCAAACTGTTTATCAGCTAGAGCAAGGATGGCAAAATATGGCCTGGATGTTTGTTTTTGTATATAAAGTTCTACTGGGATGCAGCCATGCCCATCCGTTTATGTATTGTCTATGGCCGCTTTAGAACTACAATGGCAAAGTTACCTCAGTGACCACGTGGTCTGCCTTTCTTAAAGGCATACCCTTTAAGAAAAAGTTTGCCAGCTTTCAAACTGGAGGACTTTTTAATACCACCTTTTCAGTATCCTTTTTATTCTAAAAATTTTCTGGTTAAGATTTTTTAGGGTAAATAAAGGGAACCTTATTTCACTGAGATAATTACAATTCTAAATGACACATGACTATACAGGCTGCCTATTCTTGCTTTGATAAAAACAGGTATTGCGCTTGGCCTCTATATAGACTGCTGTGCTGGTCAGCTGCCACTCTGCTATCATGGGTGTCTGTTTCAAACACTCACATCAGCTTCTTCACACTCTCACTCCTCCACTGCTGCGGCCTCTTCCAGGATGCTCCTTGAGCCTGCATTATCTGCCTCCTTTCCCTTGTTTATTCTTGCTAGTTTTACCATGTTTCTCAGGTACTCTGGATTTAGTGAAAGTACCAGAAGCTTTGATCATCTCCTATTATTTACCAATTACTTGATTCTACCTTATTTTTAAAAGCTTTAGTGTTTAATATTTGCTTAAAGGTATTCACATACTAATTCATACTAACTTCTCACTCATTCCCCTTCTTGCATCTCAGTCTTTCCTTTTGGGTATGCTTCTTCCTGAAGTGCATTCAAGTTATCACTCCATCTGCTGCTTGGGGGTACTGGGCACCTACGGGCGTGGCCTTGGATCAGATCTTACCCTTCTGCAACAATACTCTCTTGCTCATATTTGGGAATTTCTTCTTTGGCCTTATCCTGCCTGTTTTCTGTCTTTCAAATATTTCTCACAATTTCTTGTTAAATGGATCCAGTTGTTCTGGTCCAAAGCAGATACTGGTCCACTCACTTTAAAAACATCTTTTCTGTCATTGGGGGCAAAAAGGGAATACCACAGAATGTGCTCAGACCTAAACCTTGAAATGGAAGCCTCACATCTGTTGATCTCTACATCTTCTCATTTACCAACCTGCCATTTAAAAATGAGGCCACAAGTCTTTTTACCTGCAGATATGTACATGTTCCATTTCTCATTAATTGTCCTGACAGTAATTCTGAAAACCAATTTCAAGTAATAGTAAGAACACAGGCTGCTGAATTCTACATCTTGGAACAAACCTTGATTCCATTACATTCTATTTGACTTTCAAGCAGTTATACCTCCCTGATATAAATGGTTTCCTTATACATAAAAGAGAGATAATAATTCCTAAGTATTTGGGTTTATAATAAATTACAAATGATACAGCATTCATATAAAGTTTTATTTCAAATATTCTAGCAAACATCTTTTTGTGATTCCCTCCATTAGTTGTATTCATATTGAGTTTCTAAATCCCTGCTTATTATTTTGCCATTTTTCCTATGCTGAGGATAAATCAACTGGATAATGTATTAGAAATGTCAATGAATCTGGAAAGTTCTTAAACCAAGTATTTTCAAGTGAATTTATAATAATCCATAAGGATTCTATTTTTTGATAAAAGGCAGAACAAATTAGACTTAATATAAACACTGATTATAACTTTCAAAAGATGCACTGGAATAGCCCTATTTTAGCAACTAAGAATTTTTGAAAGAGTATAATCAATTTTCAAAAACAATCTGCCTAACAAAACTACAGGGTATCCATTAAAGCAGCTTATGCCATAATAAAATCAAAGTAATTAATTTTGAAAAAGCAGAAGTAAAAGGTACTATGCTGATTTTAAAAAGGAAAGAAGAAAATCTCTTTGATATAAAACAAAAGCTCTACATGGTTAAAAATGGTCTGCTACCAACATAGCTATCTCCGAACGTCACTTATTTGGCTAAAAAAGTCAAGGTTCAGACACAAGTAAAAGAACAAAATAAGTAAAAGAAAAAGTAAAAGCATAAGTAAAAGAAAAAACTAGTTAAAAGTAAGAAATCTCACAATCAATAATTTAGCAACAGTACATGTTTATAGGGAACTTTCTGGGATAACATCTTAGGGCCTAATGTGCATGCAAATCAAGCTAACTTTTCAAGAACTTATTTAATGTTTTCAACTCTTTAACAATGGAAACTTACAACCACAAGGTCTCAATGACCTAAAGCATCATGTTTTGGGAATAAGGAATACAGAACAAAGGTTTGGGTTCTCTCTAGCATAAAAATTACATCTTATTTTGTTTTTCCTAGGAGGACAGAGAGGTCTAACACAAAGACAAATTGTTCTGATTTACAGTTTGAGATATGGCTAAAAGGAAAAAGTACATTTAGGGCAGGTAATTTAGTAAATGGCCAGAAACCTAGGCAAAGAAGGCTCCTATGGAGGTTTTTATTTTCAGAGAACAAAACTCTTGGCTGGGTAAGAAAAGAGAGGGAAACAAGGGTAAGGAAGGAGTCCTCCATTTCTTTTGCGACCTAGCAGACAGGCTGACGCCATAGAAATAAAGCCAATGCTGAGCAAGAGACCTGAGGCAGGCCAAAAATAAAAATAAAAAAATCAGATCATAGTCATGCATCTTAAATCCAGGGTCAAGCTGCGCCTCAACTGTACAGTTATATAAATTAATAAGATCTCTTTACTATTTAAGCCTGTCTGAGTTACTTGCAAGACAGAGTCCTTACTAGTATAGTATTGAAATTATATAAATCTTTCATAAACAGCAAATCTGTTTTTGATACAGTAAGCAAAAATATTTCCCAGGGAGGAAATTATCTAGCAGTTTTCAAAGGTACATTGTAATCCTTTCATGGATGTAGGGGGAGGAATGAACAATAAAGAGAAAGACAGTGACTGGAAATCTTTGTGAGCGCACCCTATCACAGATGCTGGATCCACTAGTGTTTGCTTTATTTTGGCTTTTGGAGAAATGCATCATTCATATCAGTATGGTAGGAAAATTGCTCCTAATATATAACCAAACCCAAACCCAAATAACAACAAAACACGTATTTAAAGAAATCTAGCAATTGTGGTTAACATGAAGCTATGGGTAGAAGAAACTCTAGTTCTATTTAGAGGATACAAATTAACTGCTTTTAGAACCTCTTTACAAAGTTGTCAATAAAGTGTTAAGAGATAAATGTGCTATCTTCTTTCCCAATTTTCTTTGTATCTTATTGAAGGTGACACTACAAAACATAAAATCCTCTTCAACCTTATTTATAATAAAAGCTACTACTTACTGAGTGCTTACTATGTGTGGCAAAATGCTTTGTATACATCTACTCATTTAATTTCTGTTTTTCTCTTGCTTCTTTTAGCAGGGCTTATTTTAAGATCCCAAATGAAATATTATAAAGAACACTTTCCTGAGTATGATCACAAAATGACAAAGCTGAAATACTAGTGATAGTATTGTAACTGGTAATATTTTGTAAAGATTTCTTGCTTTCCAACATCTGTAGGATCCATCTAATACAGCTAGAACGGCTGCAACTAAATGGTTAATTTCTGAGTCTGGATTTTGAACTCTATCGAAGGGCTTATAATAGCAAAGACAAAAAAGGTAGGAAAACTCCAAATTTATCACTATCACAAGCATATCAAAAAACCAGGTAACTTGGAGAGCCCTTACTTACAGCAAACTACCTCTAACCATTTTGCTCAGTATGTCCTCTAGAAAATAACACTAATATATATCAAAGCAGTGTTACTCAAAGGGAGGTCTATGAACCTGGTGCCAATCCACAAAGTATTACTGTCCAAAATGACATTCTTCTACATCAAGTACAATGTACAATGTTTATTTCAAGCTGACTTTTTTTTTTGGTAAAAATTTTCTTGACAAAGGAGACTGTTGATTTATATTCACCCAAGCTCCTTACCTATCAGAAACTGGTCACTGTTTACAGGCCAGCTATTTTGAATAACACTAGACCTCGGCTTTGTATATTGCTTCCAGTTTTCTGTCCCTGCTGCCACACAAAATTCAAATCAATTAACAATACTTGGCTTAAACACAGTGATAGAAAAAGCAATACAATTAGTAATTGACCTCACCTTTGACAGAAGCAATTTCACACAAGAAACATGACCCTCATAGACAGCAGACAGCAGAGGAGTAATATGATGTTTATCTGGAGCCTGTGAAATAATAAACAGAGGTAACCATTTTCATTTCTTCCTTCTTTCTAGATTTAACCAGGAAACTCTTACAAGATATACCTATTTGCCTTTCTACAAATTAAAAATAAAAAAAATCAGTCCACAGAGTGAAGTGTCTAGTCTCTTAGAGAGCTACCAGAGACCCAAGCCCAGGAGCACTGTCTTTCCTTAGGAGTCCGAATAGCAGAGCACAGGGAGTAGGGCTTTGACCTCAGCTCAAATCTTGGCTCTGCCACTTACTATAGGACTATTATTTAGCCTCTCTGAGCCTGATTCCCCACAACTGTAGAAATGCCAGTGTGGTCCAGTAAGGGAAGATGGGGTTAAGACACAGCCAATAAGGAGGTAGAAGGGCTGGGTAACATGGTATCCCTTGAAATGCAGAAGCTACAAAAGGCTAAAGTTGGGAGATGACTGCGCTTATCTGACCACTTGCCTGTTGACCTTTGCCCAATAATCCAGTTTACATTTAGCCTATGACTGCAGAGTCTTATGCTCTATTACATCATAGCTATTTGTTACTCACAGATAGTGCTAACTCCCCAAGCTTTAGAACTTGAAGAGCAAGAGCCATGGGGGGATGGGGGGGGGGAACATCCTAGCCTTCAATTTTTGTTAGCTTAAAAAAATCAGGGTTTTTTTGGCTTATTTTTAAAAATCCTGCATGTGTATTTCTAAGTTATAGGCAATTTGGCATAATTTCAGACTGTATTCTTATTTAGAATGAAGTTTCTACAAATAACTATTTTATAATCTATAGAAAACAATTACCCATAGCATATTAACAGGAATTTTTTCAAGAGTGATGTCGTCTACGTACATTAATATCTGCTCCTTTCAGCAGCAGAAATTCCAGAATTTCAAGCTGCCCACAGTCTGCTGCGTAATGAAGAGGCTTCCTTCCACCTTCTAGTGTCCGGTTGACATCTTCTCCCTTGTAAGAAAAGCAAATGAAAACAACATTTATGTGAATGGAAGTCTTAAGAAGCGAAATGCGGCACCTGATATTTTTACTTTCTTAAAGCCAGAGGAGTTTCATGAAACAATTAACATTTCTTGAAAAATGAAATAACCAAAAGCTTGAAATTTTGCACAGGAGTTAACATACAGTATGACGGAACTTCAAGTCAAGAGTAGTCAAACTGAAAACAATACACGATAATGATAAATGTAATGAAACTGAACCTCTCCATTTCTAAGGGGTTCAATCAGCATAATGTCAATATGTGACAACAAAAGACTAGTGAGTTCAAGCACTGAGATTTTACACAGTTCATATTACTTGTATTTTAATTCTTCAAAGAAAGTATTCCTACTTTGATGTAGGCAGCCATCAATATTACAAGGTAATTTCAGTACTAGGTATAAAGAATTTATTTCATTCGACATTCAGTAAAGCCCAATTGTGTGGCAGGCACCATGCTAGGCAGTAGGAGACAGTGGTTGGCAAAATCAGACACGACTCCTGACTACATGAAGCTTATCATCTGGGGTTGGGGGGCAGATGTTAATAATCACAAACTTAAATATATAATTTCAAAATACAAGTGCTATAAAAAAAGGAATTCAGGGCTTTCAGAAGAACATGACAATCTTGGTGATGAATGGAAGTATAGGGCCAGAAAAATGAACTTAAGTCTAAAAAAGTCATTTTCATTCACTGAAGATTAACAGGGACTAAAACTGATGACTACCTTCTTTATGGACCAGCTGTAACACATCTGGCACTCTGATATACCCATTATTTCTAATCTTCAAACAACCCCAAGAAGATAAAACCTCCATCTAATATATGAGAAGTCTAAAGCTGAAAGAGGTCAAATAACTTTTTACCGTGGTTCAGTTAGTAACAGAGTAGAGATTTAAACCCATTCTCTGTCTGTACCAACATGCTGTTTCTAATCTGGTATTTGCCCATTCCCTCTCAGGAGAGTTCAGATTTTACTGAGGAACAAAATGTCCTAAAGAGTTTATTTTCTCAGCTGGATGTGGTGGCTCACACCTGTAATCCCAGCACTTTGGGAGGCCAAGAATGGTGGATCACTCGAGCCTAGGAGTTCAAGACCAGCCTGGGCAACATGGCGAAACCCCGTCTCTACTAAAAATATAAAAAATTAGCTGGGTGTGATGGCATGCTCCTGTGGTCCAGCTACTTGGGAGGCTGAGGTGGGAGGATCACCTGAGCCCAGGAAGTTGAGGCTGCAATGAGCCATGACTGTGCCACTACACTCCAGCCTGGGGGATAGGAATGAGACCCTGGCTCAAACAAACAAAATTTATTTTCTCAACAACTCTATTATTTATTTAGTATAGTTTGGTCAACACATCAAGCCATACACCGTGAATCAAGATGTTCAGAGCCCTATCATTTTACAGCCACTATAAGCCATTCTTCCAAATACACATACTCTAAACTCCCCCTCCCCTTTGTCATTTATGCTTGCTTCGTTCCTCCTTCCCATTAACTTAAATGCTATAGGTTCTACAAGCCCCAATCAAATGTAACATTTACCTTGTCTATGAAATTTTCCATGGTAATGGTAAGCTCTCCCTCTTGTAAAACTCACAGGAATCAGTATTTAAATATGATGACCTTACAACTTTGTGTATGCCTTCTTTCTCAACAGAATGCAAATTCCTTGAGAATATACATGTTTTCTTCTTTATATTTTCCTATAGTAAGATATGGGAGTTAATAACAGGAGCTCCATCACCATACACCTTGGGCAAGTTACTTACTTTCTATGTGTATGAGTTTTCTTAACCGTAAAATAGAGATGACAGTACCTACAGCACATGGAGTTGTGAGGATTAAACTATATGATCCATGTAAAGCACTGGGATATCATATTAGCTAATATTAATAGAAATATGGTTGGCTATTATCTATGTACATAATAGGTATACTCAAATATGAATTTACTTATTCTTAAGCATTCTGAGAGAAGGGTGATACCAACTGTCTACCATAGCAACCAATGGTGACAGTGAAGCATTAAGTAAAAAAACTAAATTATAGAGTGTTTCCAAATTCCAGCCCACATGTGTATTTCAAACATATTGTTTTTTTGGCGGAACAAGAGTTTTATCAGACAGCATCTTCCTACTCTGAAATATTAGATAATAAAACAATCTTTTTCTAAGTTAAGACTGCAGTAATCAAAGCAATAATTTCTAATGAATTGTTTACTCAAGTCAATATATAATATGTGCATTACAACAGGACCTCCTGTAAATCAGAAGGATATAGAAGGAGGGTGTATAATGTGCCTAAAATCACTGGAGACCAGGTCAGTACCCCAACTCTACCACTTAGTTGTGGGACCAGAGACCAGGTACTTTCTAAATTTTAGTTTTCTTATCTGTAAAATGAGAATAGAAATACCTACCCTTCACAGGATTTTAGTGCTTCATTAGATGAGATAAGCCATGCAAAGTGTTTAACATAGTGCCTGACACATTGTTTAATACATGTTTAATAAAGGCTATTATATTTAATAAAGGTTAACTATTATTTTTGTGGATTCTTGGCACTGGCCTATACTGGACAGAAAAGATTATTCAAAATAGGATTAAGGCAAGTTTCTGCACAATGGTTGAAATACGAATATTTAAAGACATTATTTATTGTAACATGTTTTATATTCAAAATCAAATTTAAATAGTAAGGGCGAATTGCCATACAACCTCAGTCTTTATTCACAACTGCAAAAATGCTGTTGAGGCAAAGAAAACTTAACAATTCAGATAAAATTAGTTTTCCTCTATTAACATTTCCTTTCTATTGTTAATGTTAGTTGGACAGGATTAACTGGAAGAGTCTTTAGAGTGAGACAAAGCAAATAAATACCTGCATACCTGCAGTAAGTCATCGATAAGATGGCTTTGTCAAAGATACTTCCACGAATCAAAATGTTACATCCTCCTTGGCACACTTAATATGAGAGGCAAAATGCCTATGAAATGGGGTTGTGAGTTTAAACTTTCTCCTTTATGCCTTCAGAGATTTACATTACAATTCTTATTTTAGCATACAAAAAGATGACGAGAAAGAAAAGGCTTTGTGTGACTGACAGAAAAAAAATACCTTGTCAGCAGGGCCTTAGCAAAGCAGTACTTATGGAGAAATTTATAGCACTAAATGCCTGTACTAGAAAAACAGAAAGATTTCAAATGAATAATCTTTGTATTTCCACCATAAGAAACTAGAAAAAAAATTAAATCCAAAATAAGCAGGAAAAAAGAATAAAGATCAGGGTAAAAAAGAAAAAGTAAACAGAAAAATGAGAGGAATCAAAAGCTGATTCTTCAAGATCAATACAACTGATAAACCTCTAGCAAGAGTCATCAGGAAAAGAGTGAAGCCACAAAGTGCCAGTATCAGACTACAGATTATCTCTCCACAAAGAAACCTTCAGACTCCAGATGGCACCACTGTAAATTCTACCAGACACTTAAGTGAAGAAATAATACCAATTCTACCCACTCTTCCTGAAAATGGAATAGATGGGATGTTATCTCAACTCATTCTGTGAGTTCAGCATTACTTTGATTCTAAAACAAGACAAAGTTGCTATAAGAAAAGAATACTATATGCCAATATTCCTCATGAAAAGTGATGGAAAAATTTTAGATAAAATTGTAGCAAATTTAATCCAACATTATGTAATAAGGATAATATACCATGACCCAGTGGGGTTTATCCCAGGAATAAGGTTGATTTAATATTTGAAAAGTCAGTGAATATAATTTACCATTTTAACAAACAACAAGTAAAAGGCATATGATTGATCATCTCAATGGATTAAAAAAGAAACCAATCTCCATTTCTCATCAGAATTTAGCAAACTAGGATAAGAAGAAAACTTTCTTGGCCTACAGAAAAACCTACATTTAAGATCATACTTAATTGGTGAATGACTGAAAGCTTTCCTCCTAAGATCAGGAACAAGACAAGGATGTCTGTTCTTACCACTTCAATGTTGCACCAGAGGTTCTAATCAGCACAATCAGGCATAAAAAGAAATAAAAGGCATCCATTTTGGAAAGGAAGAATTAAAGCTATCTTTTATCTGCAGATCACATGGTTGTGGGGGTGGTCCTGAATGACAATTTCACCAGGTTTTCAGCAGTCTTGACGGGTGGTAGATTCAACTAGTGGTGGTGAAATAGGGAAGGAAGATAGTGCTCTATATAGATCCTTTCTTCCCCGCCTGCAGCCTATATTCTAGGCCTTACTGACATCACCAGAGATAAAGACACCTATTCTGTAATCTTCAATCTACCTTCATAAAACATTACCGCCTACAGAGAAAAATCAAACCCTAATTTTCTTTCCCAGACTCTGGGGACAGAGAAGAGAGATACACAATCTTAACAGGTTCCTTAGCTCAGATGGAAATGTTACCATGTTTTCCTTTTCCTCTGGCTCTTCCACTTTCCACAGAGACTATTTTAAACCTCTTCCACTTATTACAGACCTTAGACTTTTGTCTCCTCCTTCCCCTTCATTCTCAGCAGATAAGCCCGTATCCTTCTTTATACTTAAGACTGCCTTCAGACAAGATCTCCCTCAGGAACTTCCCTCTATCACACCTTCCCGCAACTGACCCATCCTCTCATCCTATCTAAAGCCATCCCTCACCTATGTTTTGTATATCGTCCCTTCTCTCTTCTTTTTTTGCGGGAAAGCTGCATGTTTATTCCTTTTCCTGACTGTGTTTTCAACCTCTCCTGTTTTACTGGCTCCTGCTCATTGGCATGTGCCATTCACAGCTCTTTCACTAAAAAAGCCAACAGCAGCACAAAAACCTCCCCTTGGACTTGACATCTGCCCTTCAGTTACTGTTCTCTTTCTTCCCTTCCAGGGCTCAACTTAACAAAAGGGCTGTCTGTATTTGCTATCTTCAGTGTTTCACCGTCCACTCTAATCTGGCTTCCACCCTCAACACTATTACCATAACCACTTTTGCCGAGGTCAAAGGTCTCTACTTTGCAAATAACAAAGCTTCCCTTTACTCTTTCCTTTCATTGCAACAAGAAGTCTGTCAGTTATTAAATACACAACCTAGATTGTATTATATTAAAACATACTAAATTGCTTTGAATCTATTTTCTCTAATATGGCATATTCCATATATGTAATATAAGTAACATATATGTTAATATTATACATAATACAAATAAATATGAAACACTACTATTTCATAGTATATTCTGGTGATGAGTTTAAATTAAATACATACACTCTATCTGAAACCACCACAGAGATCATAAAATGCTTTAGGATGGGTTGACTTCTGGTACCTCTAAGAGTGTAGAGGAGGATTGAGATTATAGTGGAAAGGAGAAAGTCTATGTGAAATTCTAAATCAAATGGAACCCAAGAAAGGTCTTAAGATTACATTCTGGCAACCCGAGATGAGCTTCTCTGAGTCTTCCTTGGTCCTAACCTGAATTCTTCTTAGTGTTAAAAAATTAAAATAAGAGTAGTTGGTGAGTTCCATGTTGGAGGAGAACCTACTTATTATATCATTTATTCCAATGCCAAAGCATAGTGCTATAGTTTTGATGTGTGTCCAGAAACTCTCATGTTGAAATTTAATATTACAGGTGGGGGCCTAAAGAGAGGTGTCTGGGTCATGGGAGTGGATCTCTGATGAACAGGTTAATGTTCTCACTGGGTGTGGGGTAAGTGAATTCTTATCCCATTAGTTCTTGTGAGAGCTGGTTGTTAATAAGAGCCTGGCACCTCTAACCTTCCTTGCTTCCTCTTTCACCATGTGATCTCTCTACACGTGGCTCCCCTTCACTTTCTGCCATGAGTGGAGGCAGTCTGTGGCCCTTGACAGATGCAGGTCCCAATCTTACACTTTCCTATACATCAGAATCATGAACCAAATAAACCTTTTTCTTTATAAAGTACTCAGCCTCAGATATTCCTTTTTAACAACCCTAAACGGACTAACACACGTGGCATTTTAGGACTGGGCACTGGACAGATTTTTCAACTGAGAAAAATGAAATATTATTGGCATTTTCCTGATATTCTCAATATCTAATTCCTTTATTTTAATCCTCATAGTTCTTGTTTATATGTCTCTCATTACACTGACCTCTATTTGATCAGGTATTTATTTATATACTTTAATAAAAACTTCATTAAAGAAAGAAAAACGAAACAACAATGTCTTACTTGTTTATATGTTGCCTACATGTCTGTGGTGACTTGTGCACCGCAGCCTTATTTTAATGAATCCGATAGTCACTTAGAACTGCTTTGTCACAATGCAACCTATTGCCTACCGAATAGCTACTACTTCACAAAGTGAAATAGTTTTTAAAACCTTATTAGGGTCTCTGAAAGTTATACAGTATTGGTGTTGAAAGGAGCTCTGAATGCTATCTAGTTCAGCCACCCATTCTATGTTTTAATCCTTGCTTGTGACTGCCCAACCTATAACTGAGTAACTCTAATGAAAGGCAATTCCGAACCTTGCTGATCAGTCCATTCCTGCTCTCAGTACTGGAAAATTCACTGTTTACTGGTCTGGTTCTATCCCTTGCAGACACATGGCACAAGCAATTCTTATTTTTACGTTAGTTTATTAATTGTGTTTAGCAGTCACAACACACTGTAACACAACTAAATATTTTCATTGTTATTATCCTGAATTTGAGTCACTAATGGGTCAGAGAGACCTATCATCTGCTGATCCCTAATAGTTCATGACCCTTTCATCCAACCATCCTTCCCCATCATTCCCCCAAGGATATCACTGAAACATTCAAATTTCAGTGAAGTATTTCAGATTACCTTTATAACAGTCTAGAAACTTCAAAAAAAAAAAGGAAATTATTATAGCATGAATTATTTCAAAATGATCCCCTGATAAGTGTTATAAACCATCCCACTGCCACCACTTATAAAATCTGGAAATTAAAAAATATTTTAGCTTAAAAAAAAAAAAGGGCCAGGTGTGGTCGCTCACACCTGTAACCCAAGCACTTTGGAGGCCAAGGCGGTTGGATCACCTGAGGTTGGGAGGTCAAGACCAGCCTGACCAACATAGTGAAACCCCGTCTTTAAAAAAAAAAAAAAAAAAAATCTAGCAAGGCCTACCATCCAAAATACAACCACTGTTACCACTCTGCTGTTAATTCTGTTTATTTTCTATGAAAATAGTTGCTTTAAAAAGTTGTAATCACATGTATTCTTTCACGAGGCATAATTCTTGAAAGATACATATATTCTATCAAATGGATATACCACAGTTTACTTATTCTAATTCCAGACATGTAATAAGTATCAAATACCCTGTAACACTAAAATTCTTATTTTACAGAACACAATAGTTCCGTATTTCATTGATTCCAAAGCACACGTTTTTCTGTCTTTTAACGTCCCTAAAATTGGGTCACAGACACCACTTCACCTTGGAGATTGGGGGAAAAGTACTCATGGGTTGATTAGTACTCTGTGTAAACACTAACAATCATTGCCTATCCCTGGTTTTGCTACTGAAACCTATACATGGGTGGATCGAGATGTTAGAATGTAAAATGTGAAGTACAGAATTAGATTAAGCTGACTCTGAAGAACACAAATGGCGAAATTCACTGAATCAAACTGCAGATACTATTCTCAGGAAAATTTGGTGAGTGTGCCATCAATTGTTTTTAATCCAGAGAAGAGAAATTAAATATTAAATAGAACATGTCATAGATCTAATTTCTGAGAACAATCCTATTGGCTGTATGGTGTGTATTTAGTATATGCCACCTGGCTATCACCACTGAGTCAGTTGTTTGCTTTTTTAACAGTACTACAAGCAAGGAAAGATTTTTCTAGTTTGTCAGTATTATTCAAGGGGAACATCTGTTGTTGTTTTTTTAATGGAACATCTGTTTTTTTAAGATCAAGATAAACTAGTGTATTGCCTCTTGCTTTACTGCAACAACGGGATGAAATCAAACTTATATGGTATAATTTCCTCTTTACAATACCAAGTTGCTTTTTCCTTGTAGTATTTCATGCTTATTAGATAGTTTATTCTAATATTTTCCCAAAGATAGCAATTTGATTACTCAATCATTCACGAAACATTTACTGATAGCTTATAAAGTTTTGGGAACTGTGGTAAGCATCTGAGATAATGGTGAAAGAGGAGTCACTCCCCACAAGGAATTTGTAACCATAAAAGGCAAGACAACAAGTAAACCATTCATATCATGTGATTAAATTATATCACGTGATAAAGCTGCGGTACAGGCTATGACTTTGTTTTGGGAATAAAGAAAAGGAGGTGTAGCTCAGCCTAGGAGGGGTCTAATAAAGCAACTAAGAAGAGGTAAAGCTTGGCCTAAGCCTAACATTTTTTTCTTAAGAAAAATAAAACAGATTCTCTTTTCCAGTCTTCATGATTTCATTTTTTAAAAAACAATGTAATGAAGTTATGTCTTAGGCAATGGAGAATATAAAAGATCAGATGAACAAAACCATCAGCACAAGGATTCTTCTAGTACATAAACAGGTCATAAGTGGTGGTCTTATAAACAGGTGGTCAGAGGCAATCCTTACATCTTAACTGCTAGCACACCCTAAATCTGAATAGCGTTTCCCCCTTATAAAGGATAGGTAACAGAAGAAAACCAATACGGAGGTCAGTGTATAAAAACTAATCATATGGCAAAAGAAATATATTGAAAATTCTTTCCTCTAAAATGTAGTAGAAAAAGAAAAAAAAAAAAGAAAAAGCCTCTAAGAAATACATACCTCTGAATGATTTAATATAAGAAACTTAACTTTAGTGTTTGCCTTGGCAGCACATATACTAAAACTGGAACAATACACAGAAGATTAGCGTGGCCTCTCCACAAGGGTGACATGCAAATTCATGAAGCAGTTCATATTTTTTTGGTTTTTAATTAAAAAAAAAAAACAAAAAACTTTAGAAAACATCTACAGAGTAATCAAAATGGAATCCAAAAGACAAGGGCTCAGTGCATAAGAATGTCTTGAGAAGAGAACAGGCAAACACACAAAGTAAACAAACTGACATGCAGTCTGATAGGAAAGGGGAGCTGCAGAGAAAGTGACATATAGCATGGAAATTAAAACTGCAATTGCAAAATTAAAGTTTGTAACAAAGTCAGTAAAGTTGGGAAATACTACTCAAATTAAGAAAACTCAATTAAGTAAAGACTTGTGAACAAGCTTAAGAAATTTTCCCAGAATACTGAGTTGATAAAGTAGTACAAATGTTTAAAGAAAAAGATGATTGGTATAAGGAGTATTAGGTTCTAACTTATAAATAATACATAACTACCACGGGAACAGAAAGTTTTAAGAAGGTTTTTGAACTCAGGAAGGACCTGAGCCTATAGATTGTAAGAACTTGCTGTACCGTAGGCAAAACTTCAGATATTCCCCCTTCCAAAAAATACAGTTTTATAATTTCTTTTTTATAAGGATAAAGGAGAAAGATCCCCAAAATTAAAAAGTCAAAATCACATTAGCACCAAAAAAAAATTAAATTAGGCTGGTCTCTTATTTGTGGCTTCCCTAGAGCACTGAAATCCAAAGGACTACAGAGATAAACTATCAGATGTTTGGAGAGAGTATGAAATATATACTCCCACACCCCCTTTTTTTTGAGACAGCATCTCACTACCTTGTCCAGGCTGGATTTGAACTGCTGGGTTCAAGCAATCCTCCTGCCCCAGCCTCCCCAGTAGCTGGTACTACAGGTTCAATGTGCTAGGCTCTTAATGTCAAATTTAAAGATAAAGAAGAATTCTGAATTTTGTTAAACAACAAAAAGAACAGTAAACAAATTTCCAACCAGAAGCTGCTACTGAGAGATACTCAAAAGCAAAATATGAAAATGTAAAATATTTTTAAATGGTCAAAAATATAATAGGCACATAAATCTAAAAAGCTAAGAACAATAATATTAGTACATGATAAAGCAGAATTCAAAGCAAAAAAAGTAAGTGGGAAAGATGTTCATTTTACATTAAAAAATGTATAAGCTAGTCTACATTTAATAATGTATACATTAAAAATGTATAATCTGAAGAATGGTAAGAAAACAATTGATAAAAATAGCACTGTACAGAGAGACTATCATAATCATCTCAGTCTCTGGCAGGTAAGGACATAGCAGGCATAATTAATAATTAATGAGATTGAATTAATGTATATCAAACTTTTTACTCTATGGAAATTGTACCTTACTATTTCACTGAATATTAGCAAAATATTACTGTAATAGAACAAAGAAAAACTTCAATATTCCAAAGTCTTAAAACCTTACAGAACCCATTATTTAATCCTAGTGTAATAAAGCAAAATTAATACCAAAAGCTTTAGCACAAAGTAAACATAAGAAAATAACTCAAAGAATGAACAAAAATAACACACAAAACACATACAACCAAACCAATACTAAATCTCCTAAATTACCAATGGAGCAAAGACGCAATACTAGAATTACAGACCATTTTGAAAATAAAGGTTAATTATTCTGTTAATGGCAAGAATACTACTTATGGACAGAACCAAATCTGTGAAAAACCAATCTGGAGGTGGTTAGTTAAATCAATATGAAATTACACGGATTTTAAAAGACTGTCACTGTTCATTATATTTTTCCCAGCTTTTTTCAATTTTTTCTCCCCTATTCTCCTAACTGGTTTTTAATATGAAACATAAAACGTATTAACAAATATGTGATATCTTTTTAATAGTTCCAGACTTTCTCTTCAAAAGCAAAATCTTTTACATGCTCCTCCATTATGTGGCGTGGTGGGGGTTATTCACTAGATTAGTACTTCTTACAGGCCTCTATTACAGAGCATTAAGTTTATTTGAATAATAAACACTACAATGAGAGTACTCTTTATGCTATTTCTAAATGAAATGGCCATGTGACTTCTACAGAGAGTGTTTTTTAGGCCTTTTGTCAGGTGAAAAGAAACAATACTCTTCCTTTGCTTTCTAAGATAGGTACACATTGCTGCCACTGAGTTCTAAGGCAGAAGTACATACTGTACTGTCACAAGAGATCAGTGTCCCACAAGCTACCTAACAAATAGTAGACTAAATCAGCATATGTGTAACCACTTTATACCACAGCATGTAAATTAAATATTGAATACATGACAGTGGAAAGGAGCAAAACTATTAAATTTACAAAATTCTATATAGTTGAGTCAACGTCCCCAATAATTTCAGCTACTAACTTATTACCCTTCCTCACTGAGAATTCAGAATTCCTTAAGACTGCAGTATTCAATATTTTAAAAATGACAGATCCATTTGAGATGAATGCTATAATACCATCCACCATCCGTTCTTTCCCAACACTCTCTCTCTGTCCTCCTCCCTACCCAATCCCCCAGATTAAAAGTCCTTATTTAGGATACAACTTTGCAAAAAAGAATCACATATTACTGTACTGGTGACATCAGTGTGTCAATACCACAATTATAAATTACAACACAGCAATGGGTTTATATGTAAATCTACCACTGAGGGGGCAAAGCAAACAAGAAAGGTGACAATACATTAATACTTTATCTGGAACTTTAAATACAGAAAAACTGAGAGATGGCACAACAGAAAGAAAGCAGGTCTGAAAGGATGAAAGTAGAAAATCAACTGCTCTTACTTGACATATTTCCTGAAACGTTAACATGGCACTAAATGCAAACTTTCTCTTGCTGATGTCATCCTCCCAAATGCATCAAACTTATAAGCTATGAATATGAACTCATTTTAAATAATGACCAACAATACGTTTGTTATGTATTGTTATCCCACCTATACATACACTTGGAACCTTCTTTCCAAGGCATTATTTTCTTTCAAAAACGACTACTTCAGTCATTCAAATTATATAAATTTTAGTTTTAGTTTTCAGCTGATTTACTTATTAAATACACACAATTTTTCTTCTTTGGAAGACTTAGAAGCGATTAATTACACTTAGACATTTTTTAACAAAATAGTATTTTTTAAAAGCGTAATCGTGGTAAAAATTAAAATGTTAATAACAAAATGCATGTGTTTATATAAAGACAGACTATCAAAATTAAGAAAATCCATTTAAAACATTATGGTAGTATGTCAATTTGGAAAAAAGACTCACATGATCAAAAAGTAGCTTCACTTACAAGATTCTAATTCATGGCTCCACAGTTGGAAGGGAGGGAGGGAAGAGAGAAGAAAGGAAAGAAAAAAGGTGACAAGAGGCCAGAAAGAAAGGCAAAGATAAAAATTCAATACCTAAAGTTTCAAAGTATATAATCTGTAGAAATCTACTGAGTAGGAAAAATACAAATTTTCTTAAGATTGTTTTTCTGCTGCCAATATACATGAATGACAACTTGAAATTATTTTTTTCACAGCTCTTATTCCTGACAGAACTGCTTGTTGCACTGTTTTCTGCTACTATCAGAAAAACATCTAAAGGCAAACTGATTTTACACCCTTGGAATTAATGTTACTATTCTTCCTAATTTACAGATTAAAAAAAAATCTTTGTAGCTAAACATTTTAGCTAGAATGTTTCTTGCCTTTCAGTTGTGCTAATTTTGCACAGAAGTTTGGGGACCCTTTATTTACAGTCTTGGGTGTTTTCAGTTCTGGAAATTTCTATTTTTATTAGTTCAAAGTTTGTATGTTCCTCCTATTTTTTGCTGGTTAATTTCAATGTTTTATTTACTGTAATAGTCCATCTTCAGTTTTTTTCTGTTTTTCTATTTTACTTGTAGATCTAAAATATGTCAATGCAAAATGAAAAAAAAACATACACTTTTGGGGTGAGTTAGGGCATAGTTCAAATCTTGTCCTTCCATTTGATAGCTGTAAGATCTCAGGTAAGTTACTTAATTTCCATTTCCTTAACTAAGAAATGGGGATAATGGGGATAAGGCTTAACCTTATGAGTTCTGAATTATATATATATATATATATATATATGCACACACAAATATAAATTCATTATGTACCTGAATAAAGTACTCAACATCTTCTGTTCCCTTTTTCATTTTGAATTTGACGTTCTATAGTCTTCACTCTCCTCTATATTGTAACCAAATATGACTTTATCTTAAGAAACTGCATACCTGCTTTTTATCCATACTTCATGTGTTAAATAAGGGGAATAATTTATCAGAACCCATACAACCATCTTATTTGCTGTTTGTTCTCTAACCCTTTTAACACTACCAAAGAAAACTCATCTCAGTGGCTGACACTGTAGGTGCTCAAATGATATTTCCTGCATGAATTATGAATGAACCAGTGAAAACTGCTAACTAGGCTTCTCTTTCAGTTCTGGAGTTGAAAATTAAGCCAGGAACAGGACTGGGAAGAAAATTCTGGAACGTTTTCGGTGAAGGATGATCTCATACAGCTGAAAAGATTTTTGCAGAATCTACTTTGTTTAAGAATCTAAATTAGTTCCTGTTTGTATATTTACAAGTAATGATTCCTCGTTTTCAGGATTCTAGGCCTCTTGCCTAAGGTACAAATTTAGTATAGAAATTCTATGCTTTTCCTTTTAGAGAATTTCATTCAACCTCCCTCTCTCTTCTGTCTATCCGCATGCAGCTTTCCATGCCTTGCTTTTCCAGTCCAACATCTTTCAATCATAACGATTTCTGAATAATGTTTTTTGATAATGCTGACCCCAAAGTAAGTTTTATATTATACATTTTAATTTTTTCTATCTCAAAACTTGAGAAAAAAGTGAAACTTAGTTTATTAGACATAGTAGTTTTTCTAACTTCAATGTTATGTAGAGGTGTGCAACCTATGGCTCATGGGCCAAAGCCAGAATGTTATTTTTATAAATAAAATTTTATTGGAACACAGACAGCCTCATTTGTTGACATATCATCTATGACTGCTTTTGTACAACAGCAGAGATGAACAGTCATGATAGAGGCTGTGTGACTGCCAAGGTCTAAAATATTTACTAGCTGGCCCTTTACAAAAAATGTGTGCCAACCCATGCTATTAAGCATTGGTGTCTCTAAACCTCCTCTTAGATCTACATAGACAATAATACAAACAGGAAATATTTACTATAGAATTTCAGTGTATTAAGCACTGCTTTACAAATTTTACATTTATATTATCTTTTAACACTTGTACACAACATGAATTGAGTATTATCACAATCCATATTTACAGATACAAAGCAGAGGTTTGATGAAATTAAATAACATGGTCAAGGTTAGTAAGTGGACAGAGCTGGGAATCAAACTCAGGTCTACCAAAATCCAAAGTGAAAGAGTAAATTACTTTCTTATAGAGAGCTTCGAAATAATAAATAATGAAAAATGTTTTCTAAGGACTTAGTTTTAGGGTCAATATGCTTTTATGTTGTTATAAGTACTGCGGCATTAAGTATAGCTTTTCAAGTTTGTTTCTCAATACCAAGGTAAAACCACTGATGATTCTTATTTTTCACAAGGAAGCAAGCACAAAACTATCTTTACTTTTAGTGTCACTGTACAGTCTTAAAAATTCTTAATTGAAATTCTAAAATGATAGTCATGAGAGGTTACAAGTGGAAGTAGCTGTTACAGTAACACAACTGTTGTCACTACAACAGTGTAGAAAAGTTGGACAAAGTTCATTGAGTTTATAACAACAAAGAGCTTGAAAATTTAGAGCTATTTCTAAGAAGGGAAATGAGAGAACATCATTTACACTAAGAACATCTGTTAACATACAAAGCAGTATATGGTAAACCAACTTTGGAAACAACAAAGGAAGGGACAGTTTCTGCAAATACTAATTAAATACAAATGCAAGGAAACTGTATGGTGGATAACAGGCGATGTGATAACTAATGAGAATACAAAGATAATTGCTATCTTCAAACCCACAGCACATTAGGCGAGATAAGTAGGTAAAAATTAATATAGGATTCTTAATTTCAAGCATCAGAAACCAAATCAGACTAAGGCATGTAATACATTAACAGATATTAAAAGTAACTCCCAGAACTGCTAGGAAGAATGAAGAACAAAGGTCAGTAAATGGCCACTTGTATTAAAAGCAAGAAATACAAGTACTCCTCCACTTATGATGGTGCTACACTTAAAATGTATTTAATACACCTAACCTGCCATCAGTTTAGCCTAGCCTGCCTTGAATGTGCTCAGGACACTTACATTAGCCTTCCATTGGGCAAAAACAGCTGGCATTACAATACACGGCAGAGTACCGGTTATTTACCCTTATGATTGAGTGGCTGACTGGGAGCTGTGGCTCCCTGCACCATAAGAGTACCATAATGCATATCCCTAGCAGTGATATGATTTTGGCTTTGAAAGCATTGATTTTGAAAGATCAAAATTCAAAATATGAAGTACAGTTTCTACTGAATGTCTATCACTTTTGCATCATCTTAATGTCAAAAAAATCTTAAGTCAGGGACTGTGTGTGAAATCAAAATCTGTCACAAGAACCACCTGAGCACAGAAGAGATGCTACAAATAGCACATCACAACTTCTGCTGTTTTTGGAAAGTGGTGTTTTACTGCTGCCACTCCACATCTTTTATTGTGTCTGAGCATTTGTATCAGCTCTAGATAGACACACCCAATTAGTCATATTTGGGTTATGAGCCCTTTTCCTGCATGGGCAAGAGAAAGCAATTTTTCGCACTTTTTGGCTTTTGTTGTGGTAAGCACCAGAACTTGCCTTTGATTAAGATTCATACAATGCAAGTAGGGAACTCCTCAAGCACAGGCTTCAAGTGCTATGACCCCTGCCAAGAGACAAATGCCCCACTGTAAACACTGTAGCTTAAAGATCTGCAGAATACTTTTTAGGGGGTGGAGGGGCGGTGGAGAAGAGCCTCTAAATTTTCAAGTTTGTGAGGCACTATTCAAGCGACTAAATGGTAATAACGAATCCATATTTATAAACGCACCTCTGTTTTTTCTTAACTAGTCATTAAGATGAAACTCATTTTAGACGTTCAAAAATTAAAGACATATCCCACAGACCAAGATTTGACTTTCTTAAGCCACCGTTTTTCAAATTCAAGTCCGATAACTTGTCCGTCAAGTCAGAAGCCCTTAAGCTCTCAAATTTAGGAAACTCTACAACAGAACATAAACCCAACAACAATGTTCTATGTTAGACATCACCCACAAGCGATAAACTGCACAGTCAGGGAATGCTATGCAGAACAAAACAGACATGCATATAAAACTTCACGAATAAGAAGAAATTTGCCAAGCAGATGGCATGGGACAAAAAAGAGTAATTTAATAGAGGTAAGAGCTAGCCTAAGATACTTCATTAGGAAACACAATGGTGTAGCTGGGGATGGGGGTGGGGGTGGGGGTGGGGAACTCATCCAAGTTCAGGAAAACTGAATTTAAATTTCAATCCAATTAGCAGTATGATCCTAGTCAAGGGCTTTCACACCTAATTTTTCCTTATCTATAAAATAAGGGAGCTGGACTAGTTGCTCTGTAAGTAACTTTGCTTCTAAACAAATTTACGATGATGCTGATTAGTAACAAGAGCTAACATTTACTAACACTCACCATATGCCAGGCACAATGTTAATAATGTAAAAGAATGGTTTACACTTATTAGGCAGGTATTATAATCATTCCCACTTTCACCAGGTGAAGAAACTCAAGTTCTGAGTGCTTAATTCACCCCAAGTGTCCAGTTAGTAAGAAGGCCAGACCTGGAAGATCTAATTCCAAAGCCAGATCTAATTTAGCCTCTATGCTATGGTTTCACCAATAATGCAATTCCAAATCCCTAAAGGACAGTGCCATAATGAGCATCTATTGTACTATGTGTAAAGTTTTTACTACCTACAATTGTTTTGTTGTTGAGATGGAAGTCTTGCTATGTTGCCCAGGCTGATCTTGAACTCCTGGGCTCAAGTGATAGATCTTCCTGCCTTGGCCTCCCAAAATGCTGGGATTACAGGCGTGACTCATCATGCCTGGCCTATAATTTTTTTTTTAATACCTATATTTTTCAGATACTTAGTTTAGGTCTAAGTAGCAAAATCCTCATTATTTTTATATGTCAAATTGAAATCTTCCTAAAATACATTATACAGGTCTAAGTAGCAAAATCCTCATTATTTTTTTATTTTATTTTATTTTATTATTTTTTTTTTTGAGATGGAGTTTCGCTCTAGTTACCCAGGCTGGAGTGCAATGGCGTGATCTCAGCTCACCGCAACCTCCGCCTCCTGGGTTCAGGCAATTCTCCTGCCTCAGCCTCCTGAGTAGCTGGGATTACAGGCACACGCCACCATGCCCAGCTAATTTTTTGTAGTTTTAGTAGAGACGGGGTGTCACCATGTTGACCAGGATGGTCTCGATCTCTTGACCTCGTGATCCACCCGCCTCGGCCTCCCAAAGTGCTGGGATTACAGGCTTGAGCCACCGCGCCCGGCCTAATCCTCACTATTTTTTATATGTCAAATTGAAATCTTCCTAAAATACATTATACATGTCTCTAACTCTGTAAATAAGGGAAAGGTAACCAAGTTTAAACTGTTCGTGAAGCTCAAGGTTAAGTTTATACATATTAATTATTGCCTGAGGCATCTGAAACTTTAAGGTAAATATGGCTCTTTGCCCTTTACTTTCTTGGGTCAGCTTCTTATGTTTTGGTTTCTTTCCTTTCACTGCTCCTCTTTACACCTGTAATTTTCTGTGGACCAAAAAAAAAAAAAAAAAAAAAAAAAAAAAAAAAAAAAAAAAAAAAAAAAAAAAAAAAAAAAAAAAATCAAGCTTCTAAGCTTATCAGAACGATTTAGTAAAGACACTGCTGCAAAAAATTTACTTTCAGACATTTTTCTTATTAGAAAGTGGACTTTGATGTAATAGCATGAAGTAACTATTAATTACCAGTTTTGCTGTGATTTGATTATCTAAACACAATTCCTCTGTTTCGAATCTTTGATATGGCATATTCCCACAATGCATGACATCCTCTTATCCTAAGATGATTCATAAAGAATTAAAAGTATTATGTTCCACAGATCACACAATCCCAGCATTCTAGAAAAAAATAAAATGCTTAATGCTTATTAAGAGATACATGTTAAGTTTTAAGTAGGTTTAAATCATCCTAATATTTTTCTTGTGAATATGGGGGAAAAATGTAAAGGAATCACCTGCAAAAATCCTAAAGAGAATGTGAGGAAGAAAGTGGCTCTATCTGGTACTAAAACATATTCTCTGAAACTACACATCATTACATTTGTTTAGTATAGACAGAAAAAGAGCAAGAAATCTGTTTATGATAAAGACGATGGTTCACATCATTAGTAGAATAACTATAATAATCAACGGTATGAGAACTGATTGTCAAAAAAACCCACCAAACTATATTCCTACTTCATGCCTTACTTCAAAATAATGGAAAAGTCAAATGTCTAAAATGAGGAGAAAAAAGTTCGAAAAAAGCAAATTTATTTGTAATTTTACAGAGGAGATCTTTATCAACAGGATACAAAATCCAAGTCACAAAAAGAGAGAAAAAAACGATACATTTAACCCCTCAAAAAGTAAAGGCCGTTGTAGAAAAAGAAAATAAAGTTAAGAGACTAGGAACAATATTTGCAAAACATGATAAAAAACTGATTTCCCTAATTTACAGAGTTTACACAAACCATTAAGAAACAGACCAACTAAAAGAAAAATAAGCAAGACATAAACAATCATTTTTCACCTATCCAAATGGCATAATCTAAAAAGTCTGATGATGCCAAGCGTCCTGTTGGTGTGAGGGAACCATCAATCTCATGCTCTGCCAATGTGTGCCTAAGTTGACGAAACTCATGGGGCGAGTAATGCAGATATATTCTCAAGGTATATGTACAAAGGTAATCACTAATACTGTTTAATTGCAAAGATGCACTGAAAACAAAATGTTTATCACAGAGGAATGGTTAAAAATGAATACTATTCACCATGTAAAAAGAAAAGAATAAATACATTTCAATGTGGAAAGCAAAGTACAGAAGTGTTTACAGAGCTTTTTAAGTGGGGAAAACAGATGATTAAGTGAATTTTCAATGTTTTTCTGAAATTAGTTACATGGACCTGTTAAGAATGGCTGATTTGTTCACAGGCACTGGGGAGGGGAGATCTTTACCTTTCAGTCCTAACTGTGGCATTTTAAAATCCGTATCCGAATTTATTTAATTTTACTTTTTAAAAGTTAGGAGTTATCTAAATAGTAAAATTTTGGCCAGTTTTTGCCTAATAAATTTTATATTTTAAAGAGAGGAACCACATAGGTAGGAAAAATAGTCAATGGAATATTTTGTTTCACTTTATTCAATACAACTTTATTTTTTTAAATAACAAGCACATATTTTATAATTTAAATCAGCTTTAATTCATTAAATTTTTAATTATCTGCACTAATAAAAGGAAAACATTTAGAATCTCAAAACACTTTATGTACATCTGAATGAACATTTATGTTCCAATGTAAAAAAAAGATCCATTTTATATATTTTTAAAAAGACTAAAGGCATTAATAATTAGAAATACAGCTATACTAAAGTTTATCTACTGAGGGCACTTCTATATCATACAAACTGACATCTGCTTTCTGAATGGGTCACCAGCCCTTCTGCAGAAAGGGCAACACATAGTGACACATTTCTATAAAAAAGAAACTAATAAAGAAGAAAAAAAAAGGAAGCTGCCTAAAACCAATAGATGCAAAGTAGATTGAATCAGAGCCTCTTTTAAATTGGCTATTTTATTAGGAAAGTGAAAAGTGATCTCAATAAGTCTTGCAATTTGTAAAGATTAGAGTTGATACCTTTCTCAGGTTCAAGAGATTCTGTCCTCTCACATGGTGCACATTGTTGCTTTTCAAACCTATTAAGAGTGTCAGCGGCAGATGTAATTAGAACGGGGGTGGG
>NW_016107392.1:0-46554 GCF_001604975.1 Cebus imitator | reverse complement strand
GAAAGGAAACCACAGAGAAAGGGAAGTTAGAGACCAGGCTTCTATTTCACAGCAAGTGAAATAGAAGTACATGTAAACAAGAGAGTACATATATTAGACCTACTGAAGATTATAAGTGGCTATTTATCAATGCAACTCACAAGCACTCACCTGTAAGCATACTGGATCCTCAAAATATACCAAAAAGCTCACCTTTTAGTAGTCTCAATGGATAATTATCATCCTGCTGTGATTGTTTATTTTCACTGTTTATATACTCAACAATATAGTACCTCCCCCTAGTTATCTGGCCTTATTGAGAAATGAAGGTCAAGGGCATGCTGAAGTAGTTAACAGCATGGGGCTTTGAAACTCCTTTAGAACCCAAGGAAGTGGGTTCAATCTCAGCTTCGCCACTTAAGAACTTTATGATCTTAAGCAAGTTATTTAATCTCTGCCTCTAAAATCTCTAAAATGGGGTTAACATTGTTAATAATGCTCATGCTTACTGTTGATAAGTAAATGAAATAATACCTGTATACTGCATCACGATCCTCAAATACATAAAATTTTATAAATATCTCCTTTTTTCAGTGTTATCCGTTTTATTTAAATTATTATGAACAGAAATCCCAATAATTTAGTTATTTTTGTTTCTTCCTAAGGCAAACAGACAAAATTTAACTTTTTCTGGACTGCGTAGGATCACAATTAGGAACATAAATTATAAGGTAAGATTCTATGTGACTATAAATACAAAAAAATATTCTGTAGGCTATTAGTCCCTCTTGAGTGATGACAGTCTCTGATCACAGTTTAAGTTTACAGAGATGCTTGTCTCAATGCTAATTATTTCCAAATCGTTAGATTTAAAAATTTTAAAGTATGGTCTCCATTTGTGTCTTCATTCACAGTCAGAGCTAATTAGTTTTGCCTGCCTCTTACAAGCTGCTTTCTTGTTTTCTTAATTCTAAACTGCTGTTAGCTAAAAAAAAAAAAAAAAAAATTTCAAAGCAAACTGGTATGGTTATAAACACACATTTTTATAAAACACATTTTTATAAAAAAGAAACTAATAAAGAAGAAAAAAAAAGGAAGCTGCCTAAAACCAATAGATGCAAAGTAGATTGAATCAGAGCCTAAAACCAATAGATGCAAAGTAGATTGAATCAGAGCCTAAAACCAATAGATGCAAAGTAGACTGAATCAGAACGCACGCAGTCCCCCTGTAGATTCAGACAGTTCTGGGTTTAAATTTCAGGTATGCTACTTAGTTTGTGACCTTGTCAAGTTACTTCAGTTCCCTAAGCCTCAGGTTCCTCAGCCTTAAAATGAGATTATTATGTATAATGAAACACTGTGGTAAGAAGCAAATAAAAACTTAGTTGAAACATCTGACAGAGTGCTTTCTAGTCTGACAATGTAAGTCATCCAGTCAATGGTAATTATTATTCGGTAACTAATGAAGTATGTTGAAATTATTGCTAAGTTAAGAATAAAGTAAATTTCTTACTAGGAGCATGCTTTTAATGTGTACAATTCCTTGGCATTATGCGGGAGACAGAAAGATGAAAAAGAATATATTATCTACCCTCCAGGAGTTCAGAGCCTAATGAAGACAGACATGTAAAGAAAACCACAGCAATCTGATGAGCAAAACAGTAAAAGCAGCAGCACTCTATGTGAAGTCAAAATATTTTTCTGCAAGGGGTGATACTTACCCTACCCCAGCAGGGTAAACAGGAGTTTACCAGATGAGGAGTCAGGGATTGAGGTGAGCAGACTTGATATTCATAGCCCCATTTTTGATCTGGATGTTTCTTTTAGGTAACATTATTTTTGCCTTTGTCTTCCATTTCTGCCTTTATGTAAATTTCTCCTGTTAGAGTTAATTCTAGCTTCACCTGACTTTCAGACTGTGTAATCTCTGTTCAGAAAAATTCTGTATTTTCTTTGACTATTTTCTTATAGTCAAGAAAAACATAGTCCAGGCTGGAAAGAAGTAGCAACTGATTCTAAGTAGTGAGAAGAAGAAAGGATAGTGAGAAATGGAAGAGGAAGACTAAGAAGGCAGTCTTGGTAACCCTCAGAAATCTAGGAAAGTTTCCTAGTTTCCAGTATGGGCAAATGGTTGGGTCACGGTGCCATTAATCAAAATGGAGACACAATAGGAAGAAAAAAACAGCTGAGAGGAAAACAGCTTAACTTAAAATTTGTCTGAACAGAGCTTACGTAGTCTGAAACTCAGGTGAGGCTAGAATTAACTCCAACAGGAGAAATTTACATAAAAGCAGAAATGGAAGACAAAGGCAAAAATAATGGCACCCAAAAGAAACATCCAGATCAAAAATGGGGCTATGAATACCTGTTTTGCCTTCTCATGAATAGCTTATTTTCTGGCTTGGACTTGTTTTCCAGCTGGACAACTGAATTTTATGAAAGTGAGATGTGATTTATAATTTGCATACTGCTATAAAAGTCTGAATCTTTTTTCACATAGGTCTGCTGAATATAGGTGCTTATGTCTCCTGAGAACTGTGTCCAACTTCTTTACTATCATCTCAGGACTTCTAAAGTGTTTAAAACCTGAAAGATGCCCAATAAAAATGAATGATTAACTAAATGTGGTCCTTAAATCAGTCAAGAAGCCAAATGCTGCACTGAAAGACTTTAAAATTGCTTCGGATATTGTTTAAGGTTATATATGAACATGTAATGCAGTAATCTAAATTTTTCTCTAAATACTGTCTTTTCCATTTCAAAACACAATTTTCAGTGGTTTGGGAACTATGAACTCAGTTTTCTAAGTTCAAGAACTCACCTAAAACCAATGATTTAGGGATATCCTTTCAAGAGAGAAGTCAGAAGCAGGTAGAAAAGTATAATTTCTCATTTTTAAAAATACTAATTTAAAAAGAGAAAAAAGGCTGGGCCCAGTGGTTCACACCTATCATCCCAGGGCTTTGGGAGGCTGAGGCCAGAAGATTGCTTGAGACTAGGAGTTTGAGGGCGACTTGTGCAACAAAGTGAGATCCAGTCTCTACAAAAAATAAAATTCACTGGTTGTCATTGTGCACACCTATGGTCCCGGCTGCTCAGGAGGCTGAGGCAGGAGGATCACCTGAGCCCAGAAGTCTGAAGTTACAGTGAGCTACGATCATACCATTGCACTCTAGCCTGGGCGAGAAAGCAAAGACCCTATCTCCAAAAAAACAAACAACAAAAAAAAAAAAAAAAAAAAAAATAAAAAAAAAAAAAAAAAAAAAAAAAAAAGAATAAGAGAAGGAGGGAAATACTAAAATGCTTATCTTACTCTTCCAGGTAGATTCTTGTGTTAACAGTGTGAGAGATCTTCACAGGAATGTTGAAGAGAGTATTTTAAATGGACTCTCACCCCTAAGAATGAAGACTAGACAAGTGTAAATGTTTCTTTGACATTTTCTTTGCACATACCAACTTAAATAGACGCACATTACATAAACTCAGAAAGTCATTGTTCACAAATCGGTAGATGAAAAAGGTGAGTCAATAAATAAGCAGGGGAGAGAACTGTGGAGCAGAAGAAACTAATAAAGACCTGAGAGTATAGAAGGGCACCACTAGGAAGCTGAGTCAATACGAACTTTAGTGCTTGTTTTGTCATTATTTCTCATTAACAAAGTAAAAGATACTTTATGAAATCTTCATTACTTAATAAAAACTAAGAAAGGATAAAGCTCAATGCTCTGTACATCAGGTTACCAGTTACAGTCATATTTTTTGGATAGTCCAGTTTTCAATACTTCCTTTTGCTTTTTCTGAATGTCTACCCTCCCTCTTATGAACATTTTTTATATTAATGAAGAATAGGCTTTAGTAGTAATATAGGGGAAAAAAGAAAACTGAACATGATAACCTAATTATAAAACTAATTGGAAATAAATTAATCCGTCTTTATTGGCACATATTTTCATACAAATATTTTTGTGTAGTTGAGAATTCTTTGGGCACAATTTATCTGCCTGAATGTGGACCTTGGGAATCTCCTACTAGAAATCTTGGCATGCTATGCTTTGACAATTAGATCTCTGAAAGATATTGCATGGGGCAGTTCAAGAGTTTCAGTTTTGGAGTCAGCAATTTAGTTCTTACTTCACAATTTACCATGTCCGTAACTTTTCTTAAGTAGCCTGCATCTCAGTAATCTGTAAAATGGGACCAATAATAGGACTTACTTCACAATAGTCACAAGGAGGACATAAAGTAATGTGTCAGGAAAACGCTAAATAAATTGTGTTATTTTGGTAGCTGCAAGTTCAATTAGTACTTAATCAATTTTTTGTATTTCAAGTGTATCAAATAACCTAGGTTCCACCATGGCAGGAAAACAAAAGCCCACTCACTTCCAGAGTATTGCAGTGTCCTGTCACTGGTAAGTGTTCCAAGTAATTTCTTCCTTTTAACTTTATAGTAAAATAGCCAATAAGTCAGGTTTCAGTCGGCTACGAAGGTAGTGACTAGAAGACAGCCTGTCCTAAAAATCCACTGCAAATAACAACTAAGCAGGTAAGCAGCACCCAAAAAGTCTAAATTGTAATGAGAGTAAATAACATAAAAAGCCATCAGCAGTTTGCCTTGCAGAATCCTGTAAGTTTTAAGAAACTGCTTCTGCTTACTTGCTTTCTAACACATACCTCTGAAGCAAAAAACCCTGAAGAAAAAACCCAGGTCAGGTCCTATTCGTTTAAAAGTTAAAATCTAGCCTGAATTCTCACCCTTTTAGAAGATGAGGAAGATGCCATCCGTGGTTGTCATAAAATTATACTTGTTTTGGAAGACTCTTTTAGATTATCCCCAAATTAAAATCATATGTTAAGTTCTCTCATAATTACAAAAGGCACAGTTTTAGGATGGAAAGGCAGGCTAGCTTGGAATTTTAAGTTTCCCACTCTGCCACAATGTGGATTCAGTTTTATATTTGGGGCTGAGGTTTGAGTTTGGGTTTCTTCATCATTATTTTACCCCTAAATACACTGTCACTAAACCGCATTGCTATTTACTACAAGTGTAAGCATTTCAGGTGAAATCAGGGAGAAGAATGGAATAACTAAAGTTAGCATGCTTGTTTAAAAACTATCCAGATATCTTAAACATTCCCAGATGCCAAATATGTATTTGTTGTGGTGGGGGAAAAGGAAAAAGGCCACACCCAAAGTTAAGACACCACAGTGAAGTGATACCAAGTTTCAGAATTTTAACTACTGCTATTTTCAGTACTCTTTTCACGGTCAATGAATTCTTTAAATTCACACCAGGCTCAGCGTTAAACAAAATGTTCCTCTGATCCTAATTACTTAGGTTACTTCATTTAGTAATGGCTAAGTCCAAGATGGAGACCCACCTCATTCAAAGAAAGGTTTAAGTAACTTTGGTGTACAAGAGGGCCAAACTCAAATGATCAGCGCTCAGAAGAGACTCTGGATGAGCCAGACACCACTCCCCCCTCCCCCAAGAGGCCAGGATGTCAAGTAGCGCCTGACTGTATGAACACAGCAGTTACCTGACACAGAACGCTACCAAGTTACTTGGACCCTTCTTTCAGTTTAGCTCCTCCCTCGACGCCCCTCTCTCCTTGGTGCCGCCTCCACCCAGGAAGTCTCTCTTCCCGCCCACCCCCATCCCCGCAGTCCAGCTCCCATCAGCTTCCTCAGCCTCATCTCCAGCCCACCTCCGTGTTCTCGCCTACTCTTCTCATCCCCGCTTACCTTGGCCACATAGTCTTTCACCTCATCCAAGTCTCCGTTTTTCAGGGCCCACATGAACTCCTTGTCGCACATCACTGCAGCGGGGCAGGCCGGCTGGCCGGGCAGAAGATGAGGAGGCGGTGGCAGCAGCAAGCGGATGCCGCCGGGCAAGAGGGAGGCAGGGCCGCGCGAAGCCGGAGAGAAGAAGAGAGGGCGGGTTAGGCTGCCAGGCGGGCGAGGCAGTTGGCCGCTGCTACCGTTCCGTTCGGGCGGGAGAAAGAAAGTTCTTTTGCGGCCACGGGGCCCAGCAGAGCAGGTTCCGCCTGGCCGAGAAGCAGGAACCTTTACACTTCCGGTTCACTCCCCCCTAGGACCCTCCCCCAACTTCCTCTTCCTCTTCTGCGCGGAACGCCCCTCTCTGGGCCCCGCCTCTAAGGCCTGCGACGCCGGCGCCACTACTGGGCATGAGCAATGTACAGGGGTGGCCCGTGCGGAGGGGAGGAGCCACGGACAAGTGGGCGGGACCGGGAGGCTGAGAGAAGCGGGCCCAGAGGAGGTCCAGACTGCGAGTAGAGGGAGAGTGAGAGGTATTGTGAATGGGATTAGGACTTTCTGCACCTAAAGTTTTAAAAGCTTAACTTTTTAAAAAACAGTCTTGGAGGGCACCTTGCTCAGCTTCTAAAAATGTATAGTAAAAGTGTTTGGTTTGAACTCCTTTCTTTCCTTCCTTTTCCCCTTCCCTCCCTACCCTACCTTCCCTCTCTCTGTTATCCTGTATTACTGGGCTAGAAACGGTAGAATAACGCCATTCCTGCCCTCAAGGAAATCTTCGACACCTAAAACTACGACGTAAATTGAGTATGTTAACTATGTGTAATGTTCTCTGGAACAAAAAACTTTAGTGTGTGGCAGGGGAAAAAAAAGAAAAACAGCTCCTTTTCCTGACCAGCAAATGACGTCCAGGAGTAGGAATTCAGTTTGATGCCTTAAAGTGGAGCAAACCAAATTGTCTAGTACAATTTGCGTTTTTTAAATTTACTTGAAACTCTAGAACCGTTCTGGTGAAGTCAGGTCTGTGCTTCCTAGGGTTTAGTTGTAATGCCATGGTGCACAGCTACCAGGTGAACTGTTCCTGACAACTCTAGTGATCCAAGCATGAACACATGAACGTAGATCCAATAAAAGCTCTTCTTGGAACTAGAATATACACATAATATATACACATATTTAACTATTACTATATATATAACTCATATATATACAGATAATCTATTTTTTGTAACCCACTAAACAAATTAACCAAGCTACTTTACTGCCACTGCGATACAGTGTAGGGGTTCTGAACAGACTCTGGAGCCAAATTGTTTAGTTTCCAATACAGGCCCCACTTCTTGCCAATTTTGTGTCATGTTGGGCAAATTACTCAATCCCCTTCTTCTACTGAACCCTACGCTTCAGTTTTCGACATGTGCAGAATGGGGATACCAATAGTGTTTGGAAATGTAGTTTTTTGCTGTCAATTAGAATAGAATAGCAAATAGGTTTCAAATTAAAAGAAATCCCTCCAAATATTAACAGCTATCTAGATTGTTATTTGTTAATTTTACTCCCTGACAATTAGAAATACAAGTCTGCATACCCAGCAGTGATACATTTCTGGAAACAAATCTCAAGGAGGAGTTTCTTAGGCAAGTCCTGGAGTCTCCATCTCTTCTCCAACACACTCCCACCTGTGTGATTTCTGAGTTACATCATGCTGAGAGCTCTTGATTTATATCTTTGGCCAGGTGCAGTGGCTCATGCCTGTAATCGTAGCAGTTTGGGAGGACAAGGCTGGAAGATCAGCTAGGGCAACAAAATGACACACCGTCTCTACAAAACACAAAGATTAAAAAAATTATCTGGGTGCAGTAGCAGACACCTGCTGTCGCAGGATTGTTTGAGGCCACAGTGAGCTATGATGGCACCACGGCACTCCAGCCTGGGTAACAGAGCAAGATCATCTAAAAAAAAAAAAAAAAAAAAAAATCTCTAACCAGACTTTTCCTATGTGATCCACTCTTATATTTAACTTCTTACTCATTTGGATTTCTCAAACTTAACATGTCCAGAATAGGATCTGGTCTCCTGTAGAAGTTAAACCTAGTTATCCCCGATACATCTCTGTAAATGGCAGTACCAACCACCCTATCACTAAAACCAGAAACGTGGGAGTCATAATCACTCTTCCATTCTCAACTTTTTGCTTATTCGATCCATCAGTAAATCTTTCAAAATATGTTTTAAATTTGTTCATTTCTTGCCATATTCACTACTTACTACTGCCTGCATCCTCAGATATCCCTCTCAACCCTTGCCACTGTCATCATCTCTGTCTACGCTGCTATGATGCTATTGTTGCAGTGTCATTTGCTGCCTTCCTCCCCATCACCTATATCTGGCATTTCTCCCCATGCTATCTCTCCGCAACTCCCCATCCCCCACTGTCCCTCCCCTATTCACCCCTCCAACAGACCCCAGTGTGTGGGTAGTTGCAATTTTTTATCTGTCATGCAGAAAAGATGGGGGCTGCAAAGGGCGTAGCCTCGAGTCCTTTTGTTATTTGGGCATGGAAAGTTGGAGTTTTCCTTTCGATTTAGTTTTAGGAAGTCAGTGTGAATTGGCCTTAGGTTCCTTGCCTCCAGACCCTATCCTCCTCCCTCAATGCTACAGGAAACGATAAGTTCGGAAAATAATTGTCCAGCTTGCAGTTAGGAATGAAAGTGATTATAGGGAGCTATAAATTTGGAGACACACGTGTTTAGAAGATGCAAGTAATTCTCATTATTATTCATTGAAAAACAAAACTGAGATGAACAACAAAGGCGATTAGAACCCAACCTCTTGGCAAGGATCACACCCATGACTAAAACCTTGGAATAGATTAAAGTGGTACTCCTTGAATCTTTGCAGTTGAACAAAATGGTACAGATCTTCCCATGACAGAGCTTAATAGATTCAAGGTACCTACAAGAAAGAAGTAAAAGAGAAAGTTGTAACTCAGTACAGTGGAGACACACAATCATGGTATGTGGAGCTGGCTTGAATCAAATATAGAAGAAGCTGACTAAATTTTTGAGAGACATGCCAAAATATCTATCAATCAAGACTAAAGGAAACTATAAATAGACTTGAAGTGATCATGGGGCTTCAACCTTCTGTGGACAGGAAGTTATTTGAGAAAGCTGCTCAGACTCTAAGGAGAACACATTTTCCAGTGCTCACTTAAGGACAAGGAGGCTGGGTGTGGTGGCTCACACCTGTAATCCCAGTGCTTTGAGAGGCCAAGGCAGGTGAATCACAAGGTTAGAAGTTCGAGAACAGCCTGGCCAACATGGTGAAATACAAAATACAAAAAATTAGCTATGTGTGATGGTGGGCGCCTGTAATCCCAGATACTCAGGAGGATGTAGCAAGAGAATCGCTTGAACCTGGAAGGTAGAGTTTGTACTGAGCCGAGATCACACGACTGCACTCCAGCCTGGGTGACAGTGCAAGACTCCATCTCAAAAAAAGAAAAAAAAAAGATGAGGACAAGGAGAATGTGGTCTAAACCCAAAAGTATCTGAGACAGGTCCTCAATCAATTTAGTAATTTATTTGCTAAGGCTAAGGACATACCAGGAACAAATGAAAATGGAATTGCAGAAACAGTCTGTAGTCTGTGCCTTACTTCAAAGATGATTTTGAGGGCTTCAATATTTAAAGGGAAAAAGTGGGCGAGAGGAGAGAAAAGGAAGGTGTGATAATCCATATGTTACAAGAGAAAAGGAGCAGGTAGCAGGTAGAGAAATAGTCAATTGTGTATTTGTCTCATGCTCAGTAAACCAGCACACTTTATATAAGGTGAACATAGAGAAGCTGCCTGTGGAGATGTTTAGCCTTTTATCTGTTGCTATCTACTTAGAAACAATAGGAAAGTCAGCTTCTTGCATGACTTAGCTTTCAGCTTAATTTTTTTTTCTTTTAGCAAAGTGAACTGGAGTTGTTTTTATTTTCCTTTCACATTTTGCTGCCTTTTTCTTTTTAAAATCTTTCTGAGAAAGCATTTTAGAAGAAAAATGAGTCTCTGCTTTTGTCTGATCTCTCATGGCTAGGACAGTTTATTCCTAGACAGACAGGTCCCACATTGTTAGGAAAGCTCATTTATAGCAGATTGTAAGGTCTCACATCCCAGAAAGAAAAAAAAAAATGGGAGAGGAAGAGAGAAAGAAAACAACAAACAAACAAAAAGTGAAAACAGCCTTGGAAAACTGATATAGGCTGTATTACTCTGAAGTTCATACATCAGTAGGCAGGTATAAAAGTGGTTTATGTACTTAAATAGGTTGCTATTATTTTCTTCCAAAGTTTAAGTTGTCTAGTTTGTTTGCATGGCTTTAAGAAGAGCACAGCTTAATTCCTAGCGATTTCAATTAAAGAAAAATGAACAAAAAAGGAAAAAAAAGAAGGGAAAACATTGAAAGCATTAATTTGGAGACTTGTAGCCAGGAAAAATTTTAGAATTCAGTCTAAATTGTGGAAAATAATAAAAGCCAGAAACATTAGGCAAGACTAGAATCTAATAACAGGTGTACTATAGTTTAGTTTGAAATGTAATTTTTCTCTCTCCAATTTTCAACTTTTATTCAGGACAAAATCATAGTAGGAACAATTTATGTTTAAAATAAGTTTTAGTTTTACTATACTTGGCTTGATTATTTGCATAAAGTACAGCAAGAATAATCATTTGCCATGCAGGCTCTCTCTTTTTCTTTATAAAATTGGCTTTGCTGGAAGCTTTTCATAAGACATCTAAGATTTGAGCTTTTTAAAAGCCTTGAGCCCAGCTAAGAATTCACTGTGTCTGCAGATACCTGTGTGAATTGGGTGAATTCCTTTTTTTTCAAGGTCTCAAGAAAACTCGAGTTTCCTGGACTTGTCAGAAAGTGACACTCTTTACTTACCACAGGTCAGGACCCTGCAAATAACAATGTATGATCCCAGTTTTTCCAAGGGGCTTTTATTGGCTTTATAGGTCAGCCTCATTTTCTCAAGGCAATCTGAAAATGTCATTACAGTCAAAGCCTTGATAAAATCACCAATGTCCCCAATTATGTCCTGCTATGAAAGAAAATAGATTCTTATTGAACTTATGCACAGAGATACATTGTCATAAACTAAGGATGTTCACCAAATGTTTTCCAAATTCTGAAACAATTGCAATTAGTTTGAAAAAAAAGGAATTGTTTTAAATTTTTCTTATTAGAGTATACTTTACTCAATTGTTAAAAGCCGTAAATAGCTTAAAAGAAGGGAACACTTTCTTGACTCTAGAAAACAAAACAGAAAGAATCAGCAAATGTTTGAGATATAAAGTCATAAAACATTATTTCAGTCTTCTGTTAGTTCTGTCCATGCAATTAATTCCTGTTCTGCTTTATATTGCATCAGCAGTCCTCCTGAATACAAAGCTCTCTATGAGAGTCCTGAGAGTTTTCCTTCTCTTTATTCCAATGGCATATTTTCTGAAGTTATTAGAAAACTGTATTTAAGAGTACTCCTCAGAGTTCTATAGCTGATTATAAACCACCCTATAAAAGGATGAAGTAAAACAATCATGGGTGATGAAAGTCTTAAAACAGCTGCAGGTAAAGACACAAATGACAAGCAAATTTGGTTACTTCTGTGGCACACAGCAGTTTTACATAATAATTATAATTATTACTGATAACATATACTAAGACATCTCAGAGCCTCAGGAATCTCATATAATTTTGGAACACATAATAATAACACATAAATAAATCAGGCCAGGCCCAGTGGCTCATGCTTTTGATCCCAGCTCTTTGGGAGGTAAAGGAAGGTGGATCACTTGAGGGCAGGAGTTTGAGACCATCCTGGCCAACGTGTGAATCCCTTCTCTGTTGCAAATACAAAAATAAGCCAGGCATGGTGGCGCACACCTGTAGTTCCAGCTACTCAGGAGGCTGAGGCAGGAGAATTGTTTGAACCCAGGAGGCAGAGGGTGAGTGAGCCGAGATCGTGCCACTGCATTCCCGTCTGGCCGACAGTGAGTGAGACTCCGTCTCAAAATAAATAAATTAAATAAATATATAAAATCCAAAGAAGCTTAAACACCATTTTATATTTGACAATGCCTCTTGTATGATTTTGTTATACAAAATAAGCTGACTATGGCTCTTTTGGACTTTAGGGGACCTAATATCAAAAAAGTAATGAGGCCAAAAGGATTGAATTTATCATTCGATTTTGGAAAGTCTGTCAGATATTAAAAGTTTAAATTTCTTGGTATCACAAAATACAATCACAAGTCTTGTAAAATAATTTATTTAGCTAAATCTTTGAAACTCAAATATTTTTTAAAAAGGCAAAAACTTTTATTCTTTGAGAAAGGAAACTTACTTTACCAAGTAAGCCCTAATAAAGACAGCATGAGGCAATTAAATCTGTCTCTCAAATTTTATAAACAAATTTTTAAATTTTATTTTGTTGTTGTTGTTTTGCTTTTGTGTTTTTGTTTTGTTTTGTTTTGTTTTGTTTTTGAGACAACCTCTTTCTCTGTTGTCCAGGCTGGAATGCAGTGGCATGATCTCAGCTCACTGCAACCTCCACTTCCTGGGCTCAAATGATCCTCCTGTCTTAGCCTCCCAAGTACTGTAGTTAGTTCCGAGTAGCTGGGACTACAAGTGTGTGCCACCCACCAGGCTAAACCATTACATTTTAATCATCTTGACCATAAGATATAATTTCTATAAACCTTTTAATACACTTTCATAATTTTGTTTAAGTTAAAGAGTGTGTTAAAGCTCTAAGAAAACCTTGTTAACCTGACACAGGGGCTTTTTTGGATTTAATAGAGATGGGGTTTCACCACATTAGCCAGGATGGTCTTGATCTCCTGACCTTGTGATCTGCCCACCTCGGCCTCTCAAAGTGTTGAAATTACAGGTGTGAGCCACTGCACCCAGCCTATTCTAACTCTTAGTAACCCTACTTCCAGTAAAAAACCTAGGATTAGTTCCTTTAACATAACATGACTTTAAGATTTTAAATTATTGGAAAGAATTTTGAGACTGTATTTACCAAATTAATCTTACTAAAGATTACTAAAGTCATGTGAACTGAAAAGCCTCTGAACTAGTTTGTATTAGTCTGATAAATGCTTACTTTTCTTTAGGCCAATTAATTAGAACTCTTTTATATAATTGGTGGTGAAATATTATTTCCACATGCTTTATATAAACATATAGGCATAACAGACTCGAACAGAGAAAGGAAGCAAACAGAGAAAGTAATTTTTTTTCTTTTTTTCTTTTTTTTATTTATTGCATTTTAGGTTTTGGGGTACATGTGAAGAACATGCAAGATTGTTGCATAGGTACACACATGGCAGTGTGATTTTCTGCCTTCCTCCCCTTCATCTGTATCTGGCATTTCTCCCCATGCTATCTCTCCCCAACTCCCCACCCCCCACTCTTTTTTTTTTTTTTCAGCTGTCAGGAATTTTAGCTAATTATGGGCCTCATTCTCATAATTTGTAATTCTCATTCAGATTTGACCAAGTCAGGTAAAGGTGGTTAAATCTGATGGGAGAAAGACTGAAACAACGGCAATAACAAACCAAAGAATGTAATTACTGAGCGCTCTAGTGGTAAAGAGGAATTAAGATCAACTGGTTGTCAGTCTTAACTTTTAGTCACTAAGGAGAATTTTCAAGACAAAACCCCGATTCAGCTACTTACTGGGAGTGGGGCCCAGGCTCAAGACTGCTTCCTACCATTTTAAGAGCAGAAAAAAAACTCAAACTTGCCTTCCCTGTTGGAAGTAAACCAAAAATCCAGAAAGGAGTTGCCTGCAGTCCATCAACATAGAAATAGGAAAACTCACTTTCTTTGTTGGAAGTGAGTAAAACTCCAGAAAAGGAATTGTACAGCAAAATAAACCATAGATCTCAACCAAATTTGGGGAGATCAGGGGTTCTCTGGAGAGAAAAGCTCTGCAACTCAGCAAATTGTCCCATTGATTTGAGCAATAAAGGTAGTTCAAGCTGGTACCAAGCACTGATTGATTTGTCAGAGGTCAGGGCCATCTCCCTTCAGAGTCCCCCCTGTTGGTCACCAATTTGTAAACCAAAAAGTATCTGAGACAGGTCTCAATCATTTTAGAAGTTTAGTTTGCCAAGGTTAAGGACACACCCAGAACAAATAAACATGGAATCACAGTCTGTTGTCTGTGCCTTTCTTCAAAGATGACTTCAAGAGCTTCAGTATTTGAAGGTGAAAAGTGGGCTGGCAGGGGAAAGAGGGAGCCTGTGATAGTCCACGTGTTGCAAGAGAAAAGGAGCAGGTAGGGCAATAGTCACTTGTGTATTTGTCTTGTGGTCAGTAAATCAGCATTTTACATAAGATATGGTGAATATAGAGTGGCTGCCTGTGGCAATGTTTAACCTTTTGTCTGTAGCTGTCTGCTTAGGAACAATAGGAAAGGCAACTTCTTACATGACAACTTTCAGCTTATCTTTTTTTCTTTAGATGTAGTAAATTGGGACATGTTTTATTTTTCTTTCACAGTTGAAAAGAACCCCTCTACACCTTGGGAGGCCAAGGCGGGTGGATCACCTGAGGTTGGGAGTTCGAGACCAGCCTGGCCAATATGTTTAAATCCAGTCTTTACTAAAAATACAAAAAATTAGCTGGGCATGGTGGCACATGCCTGTAATCCCAGCTACTTGGGAGACTGAGATGGGAGAATTGCAGAATCGCTTGAACCCAGGAGTGGAGGTTGCAGTGAGCCAAGATCGTGCCACTGCACTGTAGCCTGGGTGTGACAGAGCAAGACTCCATGTCAAAAAAAAGAAAATAACATATCCATGTAACCAAAAACCACCTGTATTCCAGAAACTACTGAAATTTTAAAAAAAAAAAAAAAAAAAGAACCCTTCTAGAAGGTGGAGCTATAGCCACAGCAAACAATGTACTAGGGGTGGGGTGGGAGGGTACCATGGATCAGAATTGAGGCCTAATCAAGGAACATTCCCACCCTGGTTGAGAGGACCCTTGCAATGTCTGCTGGGCAGGATTCCAAGAGTACCAGAGACTAATGATGGCTGTTTGTGTCTCATTCTTTCCCTTTTCAAATGGGAGAGCTTATTGTAGGTATCCTGGGAGAATTCCCTTAGCATAATTAAGAACATGAATTAACCAAGATTCATGCCTGAATAGACAGTCACGTCTCCTTGACATGGTGATGGGCCAAGGCAACACCTATAAACAGGGTCTACATACTAATTACTCAAACCCAAAGAATGTTGAGGTCTGCTTCAAAACACCAAAAAAAAGAGAGAATGATCTTAAAGATGGCCATGACAGTTGTAGCTGGGATCATGATCTTTTATTTTCATATTACAAAAGTAATATGTGAATGCATGCTTATTTTTTTAAAATGTAGGAAAACATCATAGTACACAGAGTAAAAAGGGAAAATATCCTTTATGGTAGTCCACAACCTCTTCCTTACACAACCCCACTTATCTACCCATAGATGGCCACTGAAATTATTCAGCAGAACTGGTGATCTCTTAATGTGAGATAGAAAAAACATAACAAAAATAAAAATGGTTTTATAAGTGTATTGTGTATACATGTGTAATTAGGAAAGTGCTAGAAGAAATCAAATATTAATCATGGCATTCATTGAACTGTGAGATTATGGTTGTTATTTGCTTTCTTCCCTATGCTTTTCTACATTTTCTAATTTTCTTTTTCTTTTTCTTTTTTTTTTTTTTTGAGACAGTGTCTTGCTCTGTCGCCCAGGATGGAGTGCAGTGAGTGGCGTGATCTCAGCTCACCTCAACCTCCGCCTCCAGGTTCAAGCAATTCTCCTGCTTCAAGCCTCCTGAGTAGATGGAATTAGAGGTGCGTGTCACCATGCCCAGCTAATCTTTTACTTTTAGGAGAGACGGAGTTTCAACCTGTTGGTCAGGCTGGTCTCGAACTCCCGACCTCGTGATCTGCCCACCGTGGCATCCCAAAATGCCTAGCCTCATTTTCTAATTTTCTATATAAAATACTAATTTTATACTTATGTAGAGCAGGATTTATGTCCAATTCAACTGAAAGATTTTCAAGTCATTGTGGTAAAAAGTTCTATAAAACTTGTTAAAGAAAAGAATAATGAGGTAGGCCTACAAGACAGTCAACACAATAAGAACTTACAAGTAGGGGGTTTCACCAGGTTGGCCAGGCTGGTCTTGAACTCCTGACCTCAGGTGATCCACCTGCCTTGGCCTCCCAAAGAGCTGGGATTACAGGTGTGAGCCACCACATCTGGCCATGTGCCACCTCTTTTTAAAGAGGTTGTTTTACACAGAGACTTATTATTGGTCTGTACTGTTATGATTTGTCTTCCTAGCAGCCTTAGAAATATCTTCTTTAAATATTTTAATAATTAATCCTGATCTCTAAAGAAAAACCACATTCCATTGTAGCAAGTGAGCTAGAGAATAATCTTCCATATTTTGCAGTGTTGTCTTTATAGTCAGTGTAACCTTTCTGAAGAACTAACTAGATATTTCAAAAATCTTAAATGCCAGAGAAAATATTCTAATGTCTAAGCTTTACATTTTTTAGGACTTCTTCTAGGTTTAAAAGGCTGCTGAAATGTTTGATCCCTTTCATAGTTGATGGTTAATGTAACATCTTTGAAACTGGTTGAAGAAGGAAAGAGAACTATTTTTTCTTTTGAGTGATGGACCTTTTAATTATGTTTTTTCTTTTCCAAACTATTTTTTGCTATACACATTGACAGGTAGGCAATGTTTCTGTAATATTTATGCATAAGTATGGGTTGTATGTGTTACAAATACCTTAAATTTGTTGGTAGTTTTGAGGATTGAGATATCATATTTATACCATTATTTGGAAAAGCCGTCAGTATTTTAAAACTATATTGTTACCAGAAAAGTATAAATAAAAATACGTGTCATGAAGTGCTAAAACATATAAATAAATAAACCTCTGCTCCAAAAAAAAAGAACTTACAAGTAATTCAGTAAATACCTATTCAATGCCAACACTGTTTTAGGGGTTAAGAAGAAAATGGTGATTAAGATGGGTAAGATCCCTCTTCTCATGGACATAAATATGTCATAAAGGAGGCAGATTATGAATAATACATTAATAAGATAATTCAGGTAATATTTAATGCTATGAAGAAACTAAAGAAGGGCATGGAAATAGCATATGTTGTCAGGGAGCCACATCTGTGAGACAGGGCAGTCAAAGAAGGCCTCTCTGGGGCGTTCGGAGCTGAGACTTGGATGAGAAGGACCAACCCACTCAACCCTCTGCAGCTAGAGCATTCCAGCCAGAAGAAACAGCTATTGCAAAAACCAAGGTAGATATAGGCTTAGTTGATTCAGGGAGTGGGTCGGCTCAGCTGGTACAAATCTGTGAAGGCAAGTCCTGACAGTAATGTGAACCTGTTGAATGTATGGTAGGGATTTTCTTGAGGAAAAAGTATGACCTAGAAAATATTGACAAAGTTTTCAAATGTGGCAAGAGCAACTGCAGTGCTAAAATGGCATCGAAACCACACAGAAGCTGGGCACGGTGACTCACGTCTGTAATCCCAGCACTTTGTGAGGCTGAGTCGAGCGGATCACCTGAGGTCATGAGGTTGAGACCAGTCTGACCAACAGGGTGAAACCCTGTCTCTACTAAAAATACAAAATTAGCTGAGCATGGTGGCGCACACCTGTAGTCCTAGCTACTGGGGAGGCTGAGGCAGGAGAATTGCTTGAACCAGGGAGGTGGAGGTTGCATTGGGTGGAGATCATGCTACTGCTCTCCAGCCTGGGCAACAGAGTGAGACTCCATCTCAAAAAAGACAAAACCAAACCAAAACAAAAAACCCACACAGAAAGCCTACATGAGTATAAAAGTCAGTTTTCCATTTTGCTTTTTTTTTTGTTTGCTCATAATCTAAATGTAGATCCAGTGTCATGAACAGCTATGACACTTTAGTTACATTTTTTATTTTTATTTTTTGAGACAAGGCCTCTCTCTGTCACCCAGGTTGGAGTGTAATGGTGCGATCATGGCTCATTGCCACCTCAATATCCCTGGCTCAAGTGATCCTCCTGCCTTAGCCTCCTGAGTAGCTGGGACTACAGGTGCACACCACCACACCCAGCTTTTTTTTTTAAAATTTCTTTTTAGTAGAGAGGAGGCCTTGATATGTTGCCCGAGGTGGTCTTGAACTCCTGAGCTCAAGGGATCCTCCTGACTAGGCCTCTTAAAGTGCTGGGTACAGGTGTGAGCCACCACACCTGGCCATAGTTAAACAATTTCGAGATGAGATCTCAAAGAGCCCTCTTCTTCACTATGCTGATTAAGCCCTCTAAAAGTAATGCAGTATCAGCACTGTGTTCTAGGCAGCAGGTGCTGAGTCAGTGAGCAATAACAGTATAAGAGCTGAGTTGAGTCAGACATCTTAGCATACAGGCCATGTTGTTTGTGCGTTTGTTGGGGTGAGGTGACGTGTGTGTAGCCACGAATCTGGAAGGCCACAAGAGTAGGGCTGGACATAAAACTGTGGTCAAGTGTGATCAGGTATGGAGCTAGAGCTGCCTTTGGTACTTCTGCTTCAAAGGATCCAGCTTCATTTTTAAAACAAGAGTAGGCTGTGCTTCAACGGCCTCGTTCATGGAAGGTGGAGACCATGAGGGGCCTGGAAATTACAGCTCTGATCCTTCAGAAACTCTCTACCAAGGATTGGATGCTGGTGGCAGCAGCAGACTCGGAGTGTGGCTGGCTTAGCTGAGAGAAGATGAATCATTTTAGGAAGATGGTGAGTGAATGTGATGGAACAGAGATGTTTAGTTTAAACATAAGGGGGATTCTGACTTTTTGTAAAGTTTATTTATGAGCAGAACATTACCGAGATGTTTGAATTTCTTCTTTTTTGTAAATTATATTTCACTTTTTGGTCTTTTAAACTTTTAATTATTTTTAAATTAATACATATTTGTACATGGAACATGTGAAATTTTGATACATGTATACCATGTGATTTAATGTGATTAAATCAGGGTATTTAGGATATCCATCGCCTGGAACATTGATCATTTCTTATTGGAGGATAATTTATTGTTATTCCCTTGGTTTATAGAAGCAAACAGAATGAATTGGAAAGTGCACTGGTTTTTCTTTTATTAACCATACCTATGTGGATTCTGGTGGCAGATACTACCTACTAGTCACTTTTGGCAGTACCTGAATTTTAGGGCACATCTCTGGTTGAAATGAATCGCCTTTGAAATGTTAGCTTTGCATTCGTAACATATAATAGAAAAGGCAAATGTCAGTCTGACACAGGTGACAGCAATTGCTGAAACGGACTCTGGATTCATTGTAAGACTGGATCGTTTAGGAGACAGAGATTTAGATGGTACAGTCTGCTATATTGAGTTGAACAAATAAAACCCTCTTAAAGGAAGAGCCAAAATCTTGATGGACTGTTAAACAACAATATATCTTAATGAGCAGGCATCAATAACCTGCCAATGCTGGTTACAGCAACAATATGAAGACAATATAACCTCTAATCAGATGCTTCAAGGATAACTTCCAAAAACATGCCTGTAGGTGGAGGGAAATGGATTTTTAGTTCAAGTTGTACATCTTGAAATGTCTGCATTTGTAACATTTCTGACTCTAATAATTCTGAAACATCTTGCTTTGTGTTCACTTACTGAAGAATACATGTGGGGCAAAGGAATCAAATTCTATAAAATCGAAAGATGGGTTACTAGGAAACACACAGACATACACAAATAGATTCTAATGTATGTAACTGAGCAATTAACACCTATAATTTACTTTCTTCCAAATAGGCTCATTCCATAGTCCCTGAAGGAGTTCACGCTGTTGACTCTGGGCAATAACATCTCCCCACCTCGTATTGCCAGTAACTGGAGCAATATGAGGCAGGGAGAAGATGTCTCCATGATCTGCTCCTTCAAAAGCTCTGTGCTTCAACCATAGTCAACTGATAAACACTTTCCAATGCCCAAAGCTAAAGGATTGTGATTGTTCTTTATGTCACTTATTTCTTTATAGCTTTCCTTATGTGGCTTATTTTTCCATACAATGCTGGAGAATAAAGGCATGAGGAAGTAAAGATCTTTGGGAAACTTCAAATGTTCACATCCTGCAGTGAAATCTGTGAATAATTTTCTCAGTGTTGCAAGGTCCTCCAGCAGAAAGAGAATGAATCTTTCTGCCTGCTTTAGGGTAATTTACTAAGGGAAAAAGAAGACAATTCAAACTTCCATGAGCTGTGTTTTATAAAACATAGACTAAGCCATCAATAAAAGTCTTATAAATGTTAAGACTAACGAAAATATCATGTATCAATATGTTCAACACATTTCTGCTGATTGAATAAGGCTTGGAGCATAATATTTCTGTTTTAAAGATTATAGATATTCTTTCTTTGATCTATTTAAGGTCAAATTTTTGTTCAATCACAAATCATAAGATTGTTCTTATGAGAAAATGTGATATTTTATGATGATTCCTCTTATTTTCTATCCCTAGGCACTAAACAGTAAAAAATCAGAACCACATGTATATATACATTCTAGTAAATTTGGGGAGGGTCCAATTGCAGTAGGACCCCTTCTGTATCCTTCAAAATATATGTCTGTGCAGATACACTCTTATGGGTAGGAGCAAGTGTAATAAATACTGCATGTTCTAGATATGCTGATTTTGTAGCTTACAGTGAATGCTTCACTGGCATGCCATGAGACTGCCTTGTCATGGAGGCCTATACATATTAAGCACAGGACAGTAGACTCTGGAAAGGAGTTGGGAAGGAAAAGAATAATGGTAAAAACAAAGATTATATTATTTCATAGATTCTCAAATGCTTTTACATGATTTCATGTGCACATCAAACTTACCCTATGCAGTTGGTTTTGTTGTTAAGTCATTTTCAGTTGTGGAAATAAAACAGAGATTCTGTGACTTTCCAAGGCCACATAGGCCGTAGGTGGAAGAGCTGGATGTCCATCATGGCTTCAGGACTGTACTGTTTAGAAAAACCACTGGTTCAGAAAATCCATGGTATGGTGACCACTGAATTGTGTTCATTCAAGTACCCAGTTGCAATGCATATAATTGAGTAAATATGTTTCACAATTTTCAGAACAGGACATCTGGGTGTGGCTTCATCATCCACAGTCCAGGTTTGAGGATATCAGAAAGAATCTTGCTTCTTTAATGACCTGGCAGCCAGAAAAGATGTCAGTAGCCCAGGAGTTGAGGAGGAAGAGTTATGGAGTGAGGAAGGAAAACTGGAAATGCCTCTGAAAGTCATCGTATTCCTATCAGAGTGCTCAAACTCCCAAGTATTAATATTTTGGGTGGGATAATGTTTTGTAGAGAGCTACCCTGTGCCTTACAGGGTGTTGAGCACCATTCTTAGCCTCTATCCACTAAGTGCCAGTAACATTGCCCCTCCCTTTACCACTTGCATCAGCCAGAAATGTCTCCAGGCATTGCCAAATGTCCCCTAAGGCACAAAACCACCCCTGGTTGAGAACCATTGTTTAAGGTGAATCAAAGTGAATTAAGTAACCCAGATTGTATACTTCAAGTTTAGGTACTGCATATGGATTGCCCATGGAAATGTTTTTTCCTCACACTGTTGTTAAGTATTTTTTAAAACGATGAGATAAACTTTCCAAATGTATGCTTATTGGACATCTTTCTACAGATAGATGGCATTAGGGAAAATAAGAAGGGCCATTATGGTCTTAAGGAAAAAGACTTTGGGGAAAAATTCCAAATTCTTGAGATATTGGCGGTAGAATATTGCCTGAGGCAGAAACTTCCTGAGTCTCCTGCTTTTACATTAGATGAGGCTGTTGGTAGGCATGGAAAATGGTGTAATCTTTTTGGAAGTCCATCCGGCCTTGACCCTGGTGTTACGGGCTCCTCCCCTAATGTATGGAAGAGCCTCTACTGCTTATCAGTCTCACTGGTACCAATCACAAAAGCCCAGAGCCACTCATTCCAAAGTTTCTGTTGAGAGAAACTCTCATAACTGTCCCTTAGAAAAATAAAATAAAAATACCGTAAGCAATACGATTTTGAACCTCTTCTAAGGAGGTCATGAATGGAGACAACTTAATTTAAAGGGCAAGGGGCTTCTAATATTACAGCTTCTGAGTGCGGAAAGGGCACAAGGCTTAATGGAGAGATATAATATGCAATTAATTATTTGCCGGTGAAGGAATCCATCAGTGTAAAAATAAGGACAAGTAAATAAGCCAGACAACTAACATTTTGACCATTCTTTTATCTCAGTATCAAAACTATCGTGTAGACCTAGAAAGCAATATGATGAGAGATATAAATCCTTGCCTTGAGAGAACTTATATGCAGGAACTTACTGAAATTTTAATATGTGGATTAAAAACTCGTGCTCAACAAGGTGAAATCATTATTGGCTGTTCTAGTGGGTATTTGCTTTTAAAATTGATTTTGGCTGTCCAGCATGGAAATGCTCATCTTATGTTTTGGAAATCACCCTTCCAATGAATCTTAGAAGGAGGCAGACTTGCCTATAACCACAGAAAAAGAAAATGCCAAATACCGGCTCTTCAGGCATATCTTTGAGACCTAGCCTTCATCAGTGTGACAGAGCTCGCTGAGAACCCAGCCTGCCAGGATGTGTGGGCTGTAAGAATCACATTCTGTGGGAGCAGCAGCTGGAGGAGAACTGAGTTTCTTAGGGTAGTTGGCTGTGTGTAGCATCTGGGACAAGGGCCGTTGGCAGAGCAAGGGACAGGGGGTTCTACTGAGGGAATGTGTTCTCTTTCTGGGTCTATGAGGGGCGTAGTTTTAAGGGCAAGAACTTCCCAGCGCCATGCCCCCCTCCCATCTCTCTCCGTCAGGGAGATTTAACAGTTTATGTTTGTCTCCTGCGCGGGCGCGGGAAGAAACTAAGAGTCAATCACCCCAGCGGAAGTTTAAAGAAACTCCTTTCATTGGCCAGAGGAAGTTGGGGAGGTGGGAATTTCTCCCAGGATAAATTCCCCTGCTCCTTCACCCACACTGGATTTCCAGCTCTCTGGAATCCCCTCCCACATAGTGGAGCTCTCTTTTCCCTCCCGGATTTCCCCTCTGGGGTCCCACTTCTTTGTGGAAGTTTTCTCTCTTCTTCTCCTTTTTCTCTTTCTGTACCTAAATAAATCACTTTCTACAAACACTTTTGAGTCTGGCATTTACTTTTACGGGTGCACTGCGCTGTGGTCTCCTCTCCCATTCTTTGGGAGTGATAGACCAAGAATCCAGAGAAACATCCTCTCGGGGAAGCTGAGGGCTCCCCTGACATGAACCCCAACACTACCTTGTGATTTTGGGTGCTGTTATCAGCTGCACAAAACCCTGTCCGTTTTCCAGTCCTTTCAGTGATTCTGGGAGCCACCCACTGTGTTTTTAATAGATTCCATTTTCTGCTTAAGTCAGCTGGGGTTGATTTTTCTTGCCTGCAACTAAGAACCCAGAGTGATACAATCTTTATCTTGTAAGAATTACATTAACAGCCTTAGAAGCAGAAAATTTGTTTTCAAAACGAAATTCGGTTATCATAGTAGTGATAATAATAATGATAGCTAACATTTCTTGAGTGTGTGCCCTGTGCCAGGTACTGTTCTGTAAATTGTTCACTGCACTTATTAGCTCATTAAATCCTAACAATAATCCTATAAGCAGACTGAGACACAAAGAAGTTCAAGTACGCAAATGGTAAAAATGCAGACTTAGGCTTCGAATCTGAGCATTTTGACTTCAGGGCCCAAACTTTTTATTTGTTTATTTATTTTACTTTTAATTTTTTATTTTTGAGACGGAATTTCACTCTTGTTACCCATGCTGGAGTACAATGGCGTGATCTCGGCTCACCGCAACCTCTGCCTCCTGGGTTTAAGCAATTCTCCTGCCTCAGCCTCCCGAGTAGCTGGGACTACAGGCGCATGCCACCACGCCCAGCTAATTTTTGCATTTTTAGTAGAGACGGAGTTTCACCATGTTGATCAGGATGGTCTCGATCTCTTGACCTCGTGATCCACCCGCCTCGGCCTTCCAATATTTATTTTTTTTTTAGTTGGGGGTCTATCTTTCTCTCTTGCCCAGGCTGGATTGCATGGCATGATCCTAGCTCACTGTAGCCTTGAACTCCTAGACTCAAGTGATCCTACCACCTCAGCCTCCTGAGTAGCTAGCTAGGAGTACAGGAATGAGCCATTATGCCTGGCTAATTTTTTTGTTTTTATAGATGAAGGCTTGCTGTGTTGCTATGTTGCCACATTGCCCAGGCTGGTCCATGCTCTTAACAGTTATAAAGTAAGAATCAGTCTACTTTGCTAAGAAACTTCCTTTTCCATAGCTTTAAATTTTTTTTTTCAGATTTCATTAGGGAAAGAATCTCTATTTCTTCTTCGATAATTTCCAACACAAGACTTTATCTTCCACAGTGAGAAACACCGGGGCTACACTGACATAACTCATTCAGAGTAGTAGGGCCTTCATCCTTTCACTCATTCATCCACTCAGCAAATGTTTCATTGCTGCCTGTGGTAGGCAGGCTCCTAAAATGGGTCCCATGATCTTTGCCTTCTTGTGTTTATGTTGTTGAATCATCCTCTCTCCTTGAGTGTGTGCGGGCTTAATGACTTGTTTCTAACCAATAGAATGCAGCAAAGGTGATGAGATATTACTTCCATGATAGTTTATAACAGATTGTGTCTCCTTTCTTGCTGTTTCCTTCTTGGCTTGCACACATTGATAAAGCAAGCTGCCACAAAATGAGCTATTTTGGGGTGGCAAAGGCCTGCCAGCTACTTCTAGACAACAGCCTGCTGGGAGCTGGGATCTCCTTCCAGTAGCCCTTGAAGAACTAGCCTCTGCCAACAACCACGTGAGCTTGGAAGCAGATCCTTCTGCAGTCAAGCTTTCAGATGAGATCCCAGCCCTGGCCAATACATTGCTTGCTGATGTGTACAAGACTCTGAAGCAGAGCACCCAGCTAAGCCACGCCCGGGGTTCTTGACCTCACAGAAACTGTAAGATAACAATTGTGTGGTGTTTTTAGCTGCTACATTTATAGATATTTGTTATACGGAAATACGTAATGTATGTAATACTTTTTGTGTGTGTGGAGCACTTTTCCTAGATAGACCAGGTTCCTGCCCTCATGGAACTTTTGAAAGAAATGAACATGATAACTTCAGGTAGTTATTAGAGCTCTGAGAAGAATAAAACATGGTGAGGCTATAGAGCTATTCTGTCTGCCCTACCCATACACGGGGCTATATAAATTAAAATGAAATAAAATTAGAAATTCAGTTCCTTGGCCACAGTTACTCGTTTTTGTTTTTTTTTCATTGTACTTTAGGTTCTGGGGTACATGTGCAGATCATGCAGGATTGTTGCATAGGTACATACATGGCAATGTGGTTTGCTGCCTCCATCCCCCTGTCACCTGTATCTGGCATTTCTCCCCATGTTATCCTTCCCCAACCTCCCCATTGACCCTCTCCTAGCCCCTCCAGTAGACCCCAGTGTGTGATGCTCCCCTCCCTGTGCCATGTGTTCTCATTGTTCAACACCCATCTATGAGTGAGAACATGCAGTGTTTGATTTTCTGTTCCTGTGTCAGTTTGCTGAGAATGATGGTTTTCAGACTGATTCATGTCCCTACAAAGGACACAAACTCATTGTTTTTTATGGCTGCATAGTATTCCATGGTGTAGATGTGCCACATTTTCCTTGTCCAGTCTATCATCATTGGGCATTTGGGTTGGTTCCAGGTCTTTGCTATGGTAAACAGTGTCTCAGTGAATATATGTGTACATGTGTCTTTATAATAGAAGGATTTATAATCTGTTGGATACATACCCAGTAATGGGATTGCTGGGTCAAATGGAATTTCTATTTCTAGGTCCTTGAGGAATTGGCACACTGTATTCCACAATGGTTGAACTAATTTACACTCCCACCAACAGTGTAAAAGCGTTCCTATTTCTCCACATCCTCTCCAGCATCTGTTGTCTCCGGATTTTTTAATGATTGCCATTCTGACTGGCATAAGGTGGTATCTCAATGTGGTTTTGATTTGCATTTCTCTAAGTGTGCCTGGCTGGTGGCTACTGTATGAAACGGCACTTTAGAACATTTCCATCATCACGGAAAGTTCTGCCATGCAGAGCGATTGCAGAGAATGACTTGAGAAATGAGTGGCTTCTTTAAAATGAGAATCTAGGGGCCAGGCGCAGTGGCTAACACAGTAATCCCAACACTTTGAGAGACCGAGGAGGGTGGATCACTTGATGTCAGGAGTTGGAGACCAGCCTGGCCAACACAGTGAAACCCCATCTCTACTAAAAATACAAAAATTATCTAGGAGTGGTGGCTAGTGCCTGTAATCCCAGCTACTCGGGAGGCTGAGGCAGGGGAATCACTAGAATCTGGGAGGTGGAGGTTGCAGTGAACCGAGATCGCACCAGTGCACTCCAGCCTGGGGGACAGAGGGAGACTCTGTCTAAAAAAGTAAAAAAAGATAAAAAAAAAAAAATAAAATGAGAGAGGAGGGAAGCCTTCTCTGAAGGGAAGGTATTTGAGGCAAGACCTAAATGATAAGAAAAAGCCAGACTTTCCAAGCACAGCTGCATTGTAAATTAAAAACAAATAAAATAAGGAAAAAGCCGTGCAAAGATCTGGAGACAGGATGTGCTTGGCAGAGGAAACGAGATGCATGAAGATGTTCAGCAAAAGCCCTCAGGGTGTATTTGAAGACAGTGTGGTTGGAACTTAGTGACACAGGAGAAGAGAAATAGCAATGAGGCAGGAGTAGGAAGCGAACGGCCAGGTGGTGTAGGTTCTTGTATCCAGGTTAGGGGTCCTGAGTTGTATTCTATGTACAATGGGAAGCCACTGGAGGTTTTAAGCACAGGAATAACGTTTTGCGATTAATGTTTATGATCTCAACAGATCCCTTTTTCTGGTATTTGAGTATATTATTGGAGGTAACATTCAACAAGCGACTGCTTTTTTGGGAAAATATATTGATCATTTAGGAGACTATTTCAGTAGCCCAGGCTGATCCGGTCAGTGGACACTGAGTTAGAGAAATAGACAGGTAAATTATCTATTTGAGACATGTGACTGGCAAGACTTGATGTATTAGATGCCAGAGGGCAGGAATAAAAGAAGAATCAAACATTTACAATCTTGGTTTGAAAAAAAGGTTGGATGGTGATAGGAAAAGAAAGAACTGGGAGTAGAGGTGTGGAAGGCAAACATGAAGGGTTCTCTTCCAGTTGTGTTAAATTTGAGATGCCTTTTAGATACCCAAGTAGTCAGGTAAAGTGGGCCATTAGATATGCACCCAGAATGCAGTAAGGTCACAGCTGAAGATATAAACTGGGAGTCACTGGGTTACAAATGCCACATAAAGCCATGGGACTGAAGGACATTTCCAGGCAAAGCACAGAGATGGAAGTGAATCTGAGAGCTTGGTTGGAAAAGGAGAAAGAAAACAAGAACATTATGGTATACCACATAATCGCTCTCTCCCTTGAACCTCATTATTCCATAAAGAACTGGATTAGTAGTAAAAAGATTAACTCCTAGGATGGAGCTCACCTAGGCTTTTGTATAGCAATAGCTGTCTGGTATTTAAAACACAAAACTGGGGCCTGGAGGTGGTATAGGAGGGAGTGGAATTAAATCACAAGTAAATGCCAAACCATTTACCATTGAGGTCTAGAAGGTCATCTCTTCAATCCCGTCTGTGTCTCTTCATCCCTGATTTCTCAGGTTCTAGCCACAGGGGTCTTTCAGACACTCATATATGCTAATCTTTCTACCTCAGGACCTTTGCACAAACATCTTCCTTTGGCGGCCTCTTTTTCTCCCCCTTTCTGGCCACTTGAACTCTAGTAAGTCCCTCTTGTGTTTCCTATCTCAAGAGTTTTTATTGTTTCCAATAGACATAGTTCTCATTACATTTTATATTCTTTTTAAGTTTTGACTCCTCTCCTAATAGAATTAGAGTTCTCACAAATGAAGAAATGATTTATGTCTTTTTTAAAAAAACCTGTTAAAATCCTTTGTGCTTGGGGATAAATACTTGTTAAATGAATAACCTCACTGCCTGGTGATGAATATGGTTTGTGAGTGAACTTATTCATTGAGTCTTAGACACTATAAGTTGTTTAAGAGGTTTTATCTTATTTAAGCCTCTCAGTTCTATGGTATAGATGTTTTTATTCCCATTTTACAGGGGAAATGATAGGTTGAGTAACTTGGTAAAATTCACACACTTGTGGGTATTAATAGCAGAGGCAGCATTTGAAGCCACAGCCAGGTATTCTAGAGTATATATACTAGAAGGGAACAGGAATATGGGGGCAAGCTTGGAGAAGCAGCTGGAGTAATACACCATACAAGAAGACTCACTGCCACCCAAGTCCAAGGGGACTGCTGATTTAAAGAAATCAGGGCAAAGGCAGAGTTTCAAAGGGGCAGTGTTGTGGTGGGGAAGCATGAGGTGTGGGGTATATTTTTTAACAGAGCAGTTCAAGAACAAGATGGGGAAGAGTGGGAACTAGGCGTTTTCTTGAAAATAGGGCACAGAAGAATCAGACAACCAAGTCAGTACTAGTTCATTGACTGTGGTAACCAGGCTGCTGCTTCTTGTCACCTGGGAAAAATAGGGAAACTAAGAGTATTAAGAAATCTGGTAGAGGCTGGGTGCAGTGGCTCACGCCTGTAACCCCAGCACTTTGGGAGGCCAGGGCAGGCAGATCACCTGATGTCAGGAGTTCAAGACCAGCCTGATCAACATGAAGAAATCCTGTGTCTACTAAAAAAAAATACAAAAATAGCTGGGCATGGTGGCGCTTGCCTGTAATCCCAGCTACTCGGGAGGCTAAGGCAAGAGAATCGCTTGAACCCGGGAGGTGGAGGTTGTCATGAGCTAAGATTGTGCCATTGCACTCCAGCCTGGGCAACAAGAGCAAAACTCCGTCTCAAAAAAAAAAAAAAAAATCTGGTAGATAGGCCCAAGATTTTTAGGGGGTAGTCATCTTTCATGCACTTAACACCATTTATTATCATACATTTGTAAAATTTGTCTCTCTGTAGATTTTATAGGGCTATTTATTATTTTTTGCTTTGCTAGCTGTTGTATAATAAGCATAACAGCATTAATAGAGATCAGTAAATATGAATGAATAATAGACAAACGATAGTAATAACAGGAAACACAATGCACATATGCCATGCCCCAGGCACTGTTTAAACACTTTACACATAGTAACTCAGTCCCTTCTTACAATAACTCTATGAGATAGTTACAATTATTTTTTGTATTTTATAGATGTGGAAACTGAGGCATAGAGAGGTTACATCAGTCATCCAAGGTCACACAGCTAGTCAGTGGCAGAGCTGGAATGGGACATTGTTCTGCAGACCACGCTTTTACCATTTTGCTACACCACCTGTAAACAAATGAACACATGCACAAATGAATGTTCTAAGGGCCACTTGGCATCTCTGCTTTTGGACAGAGACCATTCTAAGACTATTTCAAAGCCAGATTTTTCTTTTAAGGATGAAGATTGCTAATATCCGGTCTGTCTCATCTTTTTTAAGATCTATAAAGGGAGCAGTTGGTCTGCAGAGAATTGTATGCATAAGGTAACCAGCTGAAATGTGGCAGGACAGGATAGATACTGGCAGGAGGGGGACACAGCAAATAACAACTGACTTTGGAGTAAGGAAATTCCAATATTAGAACTTAGTACCAGTGTAAAGGCAGAGGAAATGAGAATGAGTCCCCCTTGATTGTGAGTTACACATGTAGAGCTGGTAAGGGCTTTGCAGGAGTAAATGGAATAGTATTTTCTAAACATGCAGGGGTTTTATTTGTCGTAAAGTTAAAAAGGTACAGAATGAGAGAAATTCAGTTTTAAGTTAGCGTCAGAATGAACCTATATGTACTTTGTTTCTTGGTTATAAAAAGGAAAACCTTGGAATAAAATCTATATTTAAAATGTTATAATAATTGGCCAGGTGTGGTGGCTCACGCCTGTAATTTCAGCACTTTGGGAGGCCAAGGCAGGCAGATCGCTTGAAGTCAGGAGTTTGAGACCAGCCTGGTCAACATGACAAAACTCTGTCTCTACAAAAAGCCAGATGTGGTGGTGTATGCCTGTAGTCTCAGATACTCGGGAGGCTGAAACAGGAGAATCGCTTGAGGCTGGGAGGTGGAGGTTGCAGTGAGCCGAGATTGCGGCACTGTACTCCACCCTGGGTGACAGAGAGAGACTCAATCTCAAAAAACCATAAATAAAAAATAAAATAAAGAAAATAAGTGTCATAATAACTGAGTATTTGTAACTATATATAAAAATACTGTGAAATGTGATTGCTAATCTTGTTTCAACACTATACTGTTTTGTTCATTATATGAAAGAATGATCGAGTTTGAGGTCTAATGCTTTTAAAAATCCATTTTCCTTTCTCTATGACTTGCTTCCATTTTCCAATCTATTACTGATACTGAGAGTTTTACCTGGCTCAGGCCATTTAAAATAATATAATTTAGACTTCCACCTTACTCTAAAACCTACGTTGAAAACAAATATTTCTTAAAAAGCAATTACATATTTATGTGCTTATTACTTGCCACACATATGTCATAAAAGTTAATTGCTTTATGTAAGAGAGGTTAATCTGAAATAATTCTTAGCTAAATGTAATGGTCTCTACTTGTTTAAACAAGCAAAATAAAATGGCAGGAACAATATAGTTTAAGCATTTTTTTAATTGTATGTTTGGCAAACTATGAAAATTAACATTTGGAAATTCTTTTGCTCTGTTGAGACTTTGTTATTGCCTAGCTATAATAAAGACAGAAATATGAAAATATCCTAGATTCTTGCATTTTATGACTAAAGTACAAAATTATATAAATAAATGGAAAGGCAATAATAATGAAAATATTTGTAGAGAATTTTGTAAAATATTTTTCACATCTAATATGGTTTGGCTGTGTCCCCACCCAAATCTCATCTTGAATTGTAGCTCCCATAATTCCCATGTGTTGTGGGAGGGACTGGTGGGAGGTAATTGAATCATGAGGGTGGGTCTTTCTCATGTTGTTCTTGTGATAGTGAGTAGGTCTCATGAGATCTGATGGTTTTATAAAGAGGAGTTCCCTGCACATGCTCTCTCATTTCTCTCTTGCCTGCCACCATGTAAGACATGCCTTCCACCTACCACCATGATTGTGAGACCTCCCCCATGGAACTGTGAGTTCACTAAACCTCTTTTGCTTTATAAATTACCTAGTCTTGGGTATGTCTTTATCAGCAGCATGAAAATGGGCTAACACAAAATCTATTATTCTTATTTAATACTTAGAACAACTTCAGGGAGTTGGTAACATTATTTTTATCATAGAGTTGAGGGAGTACAGTTCCAGGGGATAACTTAGGCACATTAGTAGCTGATGAGGTTGACATTTTTTGACTTCAACTCTGTATAATTTCATTGCATGAAACTGCCTCTGTGCAGGAAAAGTAATGCATTTGGATTTCAATATTGACTTTAAGGAGACTTTAGGATTTTCAAAAATAAATGTTAAGGAAGTGGGTATTTATATTTGGTTTGGTGTTTAAGGGAATTGTCAAAAGTGGAAAAGAGTCCTTTCCAGCTCAGATAGTTTTATTCTTTCTAGGTAAAAGACACAGAGCATCATCCAGATCCTCTCTTCCTTAGTGAGAGGCACACTCTGTAAAGAGTAGTGTTCAGCAGAAACTGTGGAGGCAGACCTGGAATCAAATCCCAGTTCTGCCATGTCTTCTTAGCTAAGTGGCCTTGGGCCAGTGAATTCACTTCCCTAAAACTCAGTTTCTTCATCTGAAGAATGCAGATGAATAAAGTACCTATATGCAAAGATTTGTTACAAACACAAAATAAAATGGTTTATGTAAGACACTCAGTAGATTGCACTAGGTATACAATGAGGTATCATCTTTATGTCCCATGCCTTCAAAGGCAGTAAATAGAGTATGCATGCAATATTTTAATGACTTATGCATTAAGGATCTTAGTAAACTTAACATACCCAAGTTTAAATTGGCAGAAGTATTGAAACCTGACTTTTAAATTTTCTGAGGATACCAATTCAAACATATTATTCCATTGTTCCCGTAAGTTATTTTTGACCCAGTGAATATGGTCCCTATAGGCCTCTGAAACTCTCTCCTGATACACTGAGAGTAGGTGAGCCTGTGGCTGGTTTCTGGCTGAAAGGCTGCATGATAGGTTGTTAGAGGCTCGTACTAAACTCTGAGCACCTGCCCATCTTGACACTCTGGCCTCCAATCTGGGGCTATTTTGAGTGATTACTTAGCTGCTTAAAGCGTCATTAAGAGTTCCAGCAGGAAACTATTGAGGACAATAGATTAGTTTTTACCATGGTTAACTAGCTAAAACCAGTTTTAGGAACTGGACGTGGTTTGGAAATTATTGCAATGGGTATTTTTCACTCATTGATTTGCATAAACACATGCAAATAGTGTTTATTAATAGAAGCAATTTCCATTGTTGGCTCCTTGGTGGGTTTCTAGGTAAGCCTATTGTTTGAACCCAAAGATCCCTTATTGTTATTTCTCTAGACACTGGAGCACACTTGCTTGATAACGAGGACAAATTTCTAAGAGAACACTGAACTTCTAAGTATTTATTGATCCATTTGGACTCAGTTAATCCCAATCCCAGTACCTGGAACTTGGGGTGGGAGGATGGTGGTATTTGGAATTTCTGGGTTGATTTGTATTGCTACATATGGATGAAATTTATTGATTATTTTTAGTTTGCATTTTTTTAATATACACTTATTGTTTAGATTTGAGAACTGGCTAAATTGAAAAAGCCTTTGATAAATTGAAATGGCATAAGAGTTTTTCTTCTAGTTGCTCAGGGGTACTCTTTATTTTCTCATCCCTAGGTAGAATATGGTTTCTGAGAAATGAACACTGTTTGTGTCTTTGTATATCCCAGTGCACTCAATGCTTGTCAGATTCATCTGTAGTAACACCACATTTGGCATCACATTTTAAGAGCTGGATGAAATTTAGCTAAGGATGTCAAGAGAAACTATAGCATTTAGAAAATGGCTGAAAAAAATGAGGATATTTTACTTGGAAAAGAGAACAGCGTTTATGATGATGATTCTTAAATAATTGCAGTGCAGCTTTTTCTATAGATCCAGACAACAAAACAAGAAACAATGAGAAGTTATCTTTGGGCCTGATATAAGACTTTTATAATGCTGAGAGCTTCTTATGGAAGAAATGGGTCTCTTTGAGAGGTAGAGGGCAGTCAGCTCTCTGTCACTGCATTGGATGACAGCATTTCATCCTTTAGCTACTGAAGTGACGTTCACTTTGGGCAGAAGATTGGATTGGTTGACTTCCCACAATTCACTTTAACTCTAAGATGCTATGACTTCACAACCTTTAAGAACTGAGCCTAAAATAGAAAATGTTTTGAGAATATATGTGTGACATGGACAAGTCCTGGTGTCCACTCTGGGCTCTAGATGTCTAATCTGCAAAATGAGTTGCCTGGGTACTGAATCAGTATAAGCATCCTCTGGCCCTTGAGTTGCATCGAACCTGAAATGTTAAGAAGAAAACTGGAAGCTGCCATCATGCTTTACCTCTTGAATGTGCCCAGATGTTGATGTTTTAGTGGTTCATAAAACTCTACTAACGTTTTCATCACACTTTAAAATCCATTAAAGTGGATGATATAAGTTGTAAGACTTCTTTTCCCCCATAAGACACAATAGTGCTATTTTCATTTGGAAGGAAAACAAATATGTGATCTGAAAAATTTTGATTTTTAAAAAAATTGCTTCTTGTCCCACCATTGTATTAGATGATGTTTTTAGTCCCTGCATCTTGCATATTGTTTTTAATTCCCTCATTTCTCTTAGAATAATAGATTCTAAGCCTAGAAATTTGAAATTGTTGGCCCAGGGAGCTTCTACCCCTTGATTAGTCACTGCTTTTTCCTACCTAGCATTGGCTGGATCTGAGAAGAGGCTATCCAAGGAACAGAGGCAATTTCTTTCTAGTTGAAGGAAGGAGTATATTTCTCGGAGCACAAAGGAAAATACAGTCAAATGTAATGTGTACTCAAAGGCTTTTCCAAAGTACTTATGTTCTTAGCAACCAAAATCAGCCCCTCCCCAAATGAATGTTCCAGGAATAACATCTTTGACTTAGAAAACAAGATTATTTCTGCTGGAGGTGGCCAAAAATGAAACACCAGATTCTAAGTTCCATGAGAACAAAATCTTCCCTACCATATTTCTAGAAAATATCACAAAGTCTGAGAACTCATTTCGTTGAACGAGTAAATGAATGAAGAACAAATAATTTTCCGAAGCTTTCCCCATCTGTACTTCTAATGGTGAGAGAGCCCCCTGCTGGAAGAATGGATATTACATGCACTATGAATAGCAACATGCAGTATACTGAAAACATTTCAATTAATCACTCTTGCTTCTAGACCAGGTCATGCCTTATTGGATAAAATCTTGTAAAAATCTCTGTGAAGAATCACTGGCTAGGACAGGACTCAGTTGGCACTAATTGGATATATTGGAGATAGAACAATAGATTTTAAAACTGAACTTCATACTTTGAAAATTCTGAATATTACAAGCCTATAACTTACCCTGCATTTGGACATTGGCATTATAAATTATTATGGATATGTTAAATTAACATTCCCTATTAGTTCTGTAAGTTGTTAATAGATAACCATAAACCGAGTACCAAATTGTGAAAACGTAATAAGAACAATATAAGCAACAGTAAGCATCACTTCAAATGAAATTTACAAGTTAATCTGATTTTTTTTTTTGCTCTGTCACTGAGCCTGGAGTGCAGTGGTGCAATCTTGGTCCACTGCAGCCTCCATCTCCCAGGTTCAAGTGATTCTCCTGCCTCAGCCTCCTAAGTAGCTGGGACCACAGGTGTGCGCCACCATCCCTGGCTAATATTTGTATTTTTAGTAGAGACAGGATCTCACCATGTTAGCCAGGCTGGTCTTGAACTCCTGACCTCAAGTGATCCGCCTGTCTTGGCCTCCTAAAGTGCTGGGATTGCAGGTGTGAGCCACCATACCCGGCCAATCTGATGTTTATTGATACATACACACACATATATGTATATTCATGTGACAGAAAAATAATCTTTGTGCTGCTTAACAATTTGGTAAATAACCAGCAGTTCATGAAACTTACTTGGTGGTATTTGTTAGAGTCAAGACAAAATGTTAGCTTTCCTTTCTATCAGTCCTTTAAGAATGAAAATCATTTTCACTTTTCACCCATGTAGTTTAACAAAATGCACACAAACACACGCTCTTAGTCTGTAACTGACTGCTCGGTTTTTATAGCCCCCTCTGCGCCTGTCTTCTGTGTTTCATTCCTTGTCCTTACTTCCACCTTGGGATCTGCAGACATCTGTGTGTTTCTTACTGCTGTCCTGTTTTGGGTATCCTGGATGCTGGAGGGGCAAAGGGTGACAGGGTCGAGGAGGTGGGAATGGGCTTTCCAGAAAACTAAAACACTGTTCCTACCTTTTGAAAGCAGGTTTGGGAAGGTGGTAGAAGGGTCTTAGGGGGCAGCGTTCATCATGAGATAGGGGTAAGAGTTCAGTAAGATGGCGGGCTGGATCCTGATAGTCTGGAGACATGGGCCTCTCCAAGGAGAAGGAAGAGCTTGGAGGGAGGGAATGGTAGAATGACTTTTCCTACGAAGTAGAGGAAGCAGTATTAGATTGAAAACATACAAAGTAGGAGTCAGACAACCAGGAGAGCTGCAGGCCCCATCACCAACTAGGAGCACTTCCTCTTTAATTAAAAAACCCAAAGGCAGAGGCCTTCAGCAAGCACGAAGTGGCTGCTCAGTGCTTTCCAAACTCGACTGCATATTGCAATCACCTGAGGAGCATTAGAAAGTCCTGATGCTTCCTATTCAGAGATTCTGACTTAATTGGTCCAGGGTGTTGGCAGAATATTGGGCTGTTTTAAAGCTTCTTAGGTGACTCCAAGGTGCAGTCAATGCTGAGAATTTCTGGTAGCACTCTGGGAAACATGGAATTTTTAACTTCAGGTGAGGCCTGCTATTATCTCTGGTTCTTGATACATTCTTTTCTTGCTGTATATTATTCTTTTTCCCTTCATCACTGTGATAGGCAGAATAATCACTCTCTCCTGAGCCCCAAAGATGTCCATGCACTAATCCTTGGAACAAGAGACTATTTTACCTAATTTGGCAAAAGGGACTTTGCAGGTGTGATTAAATTAAGAATTTTGAGATGGGGAGATTATTCTGGATTATCTGACTAGCCTCAGGTGTAATCACAGGGTCCTTTTAAATAAAAGATGCGATGACAGAAGCAGAAGTGAGGCGATTGCTGTCTTTGAAGATGGAAGGTGAACATGAGCCAAGGGATTCTGGTGGCATCTAGAAGCAGGAGACGACAAAGAATGAATTTTCCTTTAGACCCTGCAGAAAGAATACAGCCCATGATTTAACACCATGGTTTACACTTGTTTTGGATCTCTGGCCTCCAGAATTGTAAGCAAATGCATTTGTGGTGATTTATTATAGCAGCAATAGAAAACTGATCTCTCTCTCCTCCCTCCCTCCCCCCTCTCTCCCCTCTCTCTTCCCTCTCTCTCTCCCCTCCCCCACCTGGAGTCCTGCTCTGTCGCCCAGGCTGGAGTGCCCGTGGTGGTGCTATCTCGACTCACTGCAAACTCCTCCTCCCAGGTTCAAGCAATTCTCCTGCCTCAGCCTCCAGAGTAGCTGGGACTACAGGCATCACCACAGCCAGCTAATTTTTGTGTTTTGAGTAGAGTCGGGGTTTCGCCATGTTGGCCAGGCTGGTCTGGAACGCCTGACCTCAAGTGATCCGCCTGCCGTGGCCTCCCACAGTGTTGAGATTACAGGTGTGAGCCTCTGCACCCAGCCTGCAATCCCATTTTTAATACTTATCTCCTCCACCTCCGTAAGCATCCACTGTAAATGAATTGTTGCATATACTGGAAATGCATGCATCCTTAAAGAATATATATGATATTTCTAAAGGAAATAATGTTATTATGGAGGCTTTTCTTAGGTTTCCCGTTTTGTTTCCCAAAACCTTTAACAGGAAACAAAGCCTTTCTCTTCTTAACTCTTATATAAACACTTTAATGTATGAAGGCTTGCAAAGAACCTTGGCTCATTTTTGGTAATGTACACCAGCAAGTGTAAAGGAGTGCTACCAAGTGACTTCCTGTTCTACTGGGTTAGTGGAATGGAGACTCTTCAACAGTGGAAGGACAGGAACACGAAGGGCTGTGAGACAGGGAGCAAGGGAAGGAATTAGAAGGGAGGCACCAGGACCACAAAACCTCCAGTGCTTCCCAGATGCATGCTAGTGATCAGAAGCCGAGTGTGGAAGTGTTCCTCTGAGCATGGCTGCCGCACATACGCAGGATTTAGCATGGCTGTTGAATTACTCTCTTATTCAACATTTAGTTTTTCTTTGCTCTGCTTGTTTCGCCAAATATAAGATCAAGAAAATTGTGTGTGTATTTGATGTGGTGTTGAAGATCAGGTGTAGGAGAATTTAGCTTTAGTGCAAAAGACAAGTGTCTAATTACAATGCTAGTTATAAATTAAGGAACACATTAGATAATACAAAGAATTTAGAGAACACATTAGAAAGAAGTTATATTTCTTTTCTTTTTTTGATACCACAGTAGAAACAGGAAGACCTGTCAGGAAGTTGAGTCTCACTCTTGTCAGCAGGCTGGAGTGCAGTGGTGCCATCTCGGCTCACTGCAACCTCTTCCTCCCTGGTTCAAGTGATTCTCCTGCCTCAGTCTTCTGAGTAGCTGGGACTACAAGGGTGTGCCACCAGGCCCAGCTAATTTTTTTGTATTTTTAGTAGAGGTGGGGTTTTACAATGTTGGCTAGGATGGTCTCCATTTCTTGACCTCATGATCTGCCCGCCTCAGCCTCCCAAATTGCTGGGATTATAGGCGTGAGCCACAGTTCCAGGCCAGAAAGAACTTATATTTCTATAGTATTGCCTTCCTATCAAAAATCTAAGCAAGTCTCATTTATTTAATGTTATGTTACTTTATATGTTATACATGAAGTTCTCCTACATAGGATGTTTGTTTTAAAATAGAGATTCTTCTATGTTTCATTATTTTCTGTATTTTGGTAACTTTACTAAATTCTCATTTGTAAGTAGCTTTTTAAATTAATTCTTTGGGGCTCAATGTATACAGTCATATTATTTGTAAATATTTGTCTTCTCCTTTTCTAAATTTATACTACTTATTTAATGCTTTTAGTTATTGTATCTTTATAATATGTTTTATCATCTACTAAAGCTATTCTTTTTCAGTTATTCAACTTTGAAAATGATCTTGGCTGTTCTAGTTATACCTCTCCTCCACCTCCCACCACCAATTCCTTTGAAATTTCTACAGAAACTAGAAGTGAGTTATTATTATTTTTTAAAATGATTTTCAGTCTTCCATAGCAAGAAAATTGGTCTGTATTTTAAGACTTTTTTACTACTTGAAAATATTTTTAAAAACCTCTTCATGTATTATGGTAACAAGACCTCGGGGTGTTGCAAACAATTTTTCCCACTTTGTCCTTTGACTTTTTATGGCAGTTTTTTCCACGAATAAATGGGGAGTCAGGGGAGAAGATCTGAGTCAAAGTGAGCAACATGTTCAAAGGCCTCAGGGCCGGCAGATTGGAACTTGTGATGGAAGAAGACTATGGGATTGGTGGAGCTTGGAGGAGCAAGTGGGAGTCCTTTATTGGCCATGGTGAAGAGTTTAGACTTCATGCTACTTTCAAAGGGAAGCCATGGGAGGACTTTAAGCAGCAGAGGAGTTACAAGATGTGATTTATGCTTTAAGATGATCATTCTGGCTGCTGCATAGAGAATAGAAGTAGAATGTGGTGAGGGTTACAACCAAAGTAGAAACAGGAGGACTTGTCAGGAAAACGGCTCCAGTGGTCCAAGTTAGACATGATGGTGGCTTGTTCTAGGATAGAAAGGAATAAATTGCAGAAATATTTTGGAGATACCACCACCATAAGGACTGGACAATAAATTGGATAAGAGGGATGAGGAAATGGGAAGAATTAAGAATCATTCAGCTTTTGACGTAAGCAACTGGGTATTTGGCGGTGCCATTTTCTGAGACAAAGAGTATCAGATGAGTAATGGTTTTGGGGGCAGAGAGAATAAAGAGTTCGGTCTTGGACATAATTAGTTTTGAGATGCTTATTTGACATGCAAATGGAGATGTCAGTAAGGCAGCTGGATGTAAAGAAGCAGCTTGAGAAAAAGACCTAGGCAAGCTATTTTAATTTGGGATTATCTAAATGAACTGAATGAGATGACAAGGACAAGAGTTTAGATATAGAGAAGTTCTGATGCATCTCCAACTTAAAAAACATTTTTTTCCCCTCATTCTTGCTGTCATCTTAATGTCCAATTTTTAGATGTCAGATGAAAGAGGTACAGATAGCAAAAGAGGACAGTGGAAGGGAGGCAGGGGATTCTAACGGTGACATTAGAAGCCACAGGAACCCGGTGGAAAGAGAGATAAGTTGTGTTGACTGTTTTTACAAAGTTCAGTGAAATAAGAACAAGGAAGTGTTGAGTTTATTTAATATAACTAAAAAATTACCGTATGGGTGTGGGTATCATCAAATGCCAGCGTAATTACTAATGGCAAAAAGTGTTTCAATTAAAAGTCAAAAGTGATACAATGATAACAATTCTCACCATTATTATTTAATTTTGTTCTGAAAGGATTCACCAAGGAAATAATACAAAAAAAAAATTGCAATTTCACAAGATTAAAAAGCTTTCAGTAATTTTTTTGATCTCACTAAATTTATAGATTAAATGGAATTGACATCTTTAAGCTTTTTATCCATGATTAGGGTATGTTTTTCTATTTAAGTCTTTTATAAATCTCAGCAGAGATATAATTTTTCTTTTTCAGGAAAGGTCTGCTGACTTTTAGTTAAAGTTATTCTAGTTATTTAAATCTTGTTACTGCAAATATATAGGTTTATTTAAAAGATGGTCTTTAGAATATATAACATATGTATTCAGATGATACACAGAAATGATGCACTATCCATCTAATTTTTGCATAGAGGAAAGCTATTGACTTTGAGACATTAATGTAATTTGTCACTTTACTAAATATTTTTATTCTAATAGCTTATAATAGGTTTTGATTGATTTGTGTTTTTCAAATGTAAAATATTATACAATTTTGTCTCTGCCTTTCCAGTTTTCATCACCTGTTTCTTTACACTGTGAACACAGTAGAAGAAAACAGAGACTTACATTTAAGATTGTGAACCTGCAGTAAGTCTAGATTCAGGTCCTGACCCTGCCAGTTTTCCTCTTTCTGACCTCAGGCAAGTTACTTAACCACTCAGCATTTTACTTTCCCTGTTGGAAAACTGGATAACAATAGTATTCTTGGGGGCATAAAATGAGGTAACACATATAAGAAATTTACAATAATGCCTGGTATCTAGATTCAATAATGTGAACTCTTAATTGGATTGCCTAGCATTTACAGGAAATGCTTACCAATGAATCTAGTGAACATAATGATTTTGCTCCTTTCTGACTTAAATGGAAATACTCATAACATTTCACTGTGTAGCATAGCAAATATTTAACTTACTTTTGGAGATACATGTAGATCAGTTTTAATTATATTTTGCCATATTCTTCAGTGTCATCCATTTGATCTAGATTTTTAGATAGTAGGTTGAGACATATGAAATTGTCAGTATTTGACTATCCTTGACCCATAAAAAAGACAGTTGCATATATTTCAGCTGAGAATAAAGTTTTTTTTTTTTTCTTTTTTGAGACGGGGTCTCATTCCTGTTGCCCAGGATCAAGCAATCCTCTCAATCTCAGCCTCCTGAGTAGCTAGGCCTACGTGACACCATGCCGGGCCAGTATTCTATAATTCTTTTAATTTAGTCTGTATTTGTGGCTGTTTTCCCAATATCCAATTTTATATATTTGTGCTTTTTCATCTCCTCACTTTCTTTGATTAGATAGATATTTTATCTTTTATGTTCAAATAACTAGTTCTTCAATATGTGTATTGGTTCTATAATTTCTCCATTCTAATTCATTATTTTGCTATTATCTTCATTAATTTCTTCACTTATTTTCTAAGTTTTAATGTGTAGTGCTTTCTAATTTCCTTGGATTCAGTTAATGTATTTTTCTTATTTTGTTAAACAATAATGGTTGTGAGTTTCCCTCTGAATACTGCTTTAATCATCTCACTTTTCATTATCACTATTTTCTACCTACCTAGTTGAAATGTTTTCTTTGACTTCTTGTTCACCTAAGAGAGAATTTAAGCACTTCTAGATGATGGGGTTTTTGTTCTGTTTTTGTTATCCATTTTGAGACTTATTACACTATGATGAGAGAATTTTACATGTATATTTTCTACCTTTCATAATTAACTGAGATTTTCTTTGTATGTTTTCTACCTTTCGGAATTAACTGAGATTTTCTTTGTTGCCTAATATGTGGTCTATTTTTGTATAAGTGAATGGACACTTAAATAGCAGGTGGAGTTTCTGTTTTTATCATGGTGAGTTCCCTACTTACATCTGTTAGATCCATGTGATTGGTTATATCAGTTATTAACATAACTACCAATCCTGCACAGATTACTTAAATCTGCCTGTGGCCCAAGCTGCCATGCCTGGAGCTCTCTGGGTGAGTTTGTTTTTGTTTTTTTGTCGGTAGTCGAGTCTTTGTTTTTTATTTCTCCCCTAGTTATAACATGCTACCTCTTAATTTTCTTTATGAAGCTCATTGTGCACAAATAAAGAAAATACTGAGAAACATAGCTGGATGTTTCTTGACATGCCTGCACTCTTAAAGAAGGTGTAAAGACCGTCTTCTCTCAGGACCCTTGGCAAAGGGAGTATGAATGGGGAGGGAAGCTTGCGATGGGCCAGTGAGGGGATTAGCATATGCTCATCAGAATTTCATTACCATATTTTCAGTCATGACTAAAACTTGAATAAGGGTCTTAATCTGTAAACTATATTAAATTATGTTTTAGTTGTAATTCAGAGTTTCTTTTAAATTCTCCTTTAGTAATGTCTCATTCTTTCTTTCTAATAAAACCTCCTTTTAAGAGCAACTGAACTCCCATAGCTCTTCAAAATCCTCATAGAAAATGTTTTAAATAAACATAAAAAATACAGTTTTATTATTTAGCTCTTACCTCAGGTGTCTGAACAGTTCCTATGAGCTTTCTACTAGTCTGTTTAGTCTCATTTGATATAAAACAGGAAATCAATTATTACAAACCATCTCCTAAAAGAGTGTAAAACAGGTGCTTTATTTAAAATACATGTAAGCCTTAATTGCATTTGGTAAATATCGGGATATTTTAAAACAACAGTAATCAGCATATTAAAATAGAATTTGACATGTTATATATTTTGGTGATGTTATGTATTAATATTATATTTGGCTGCTTCTCTGTACACAAATCAACTAATGTATTTGTTTTTAAGTTACAAATAATGGTGAATTAAATATTGTCATCTCCTGGAACTTTGACTTAATAAGTTAGTTCTCTGGAAGCATATATATGTAGGTAGGACACAAGGTGAACACAGCATGCCAAGAGATGATCAATAGTGAGATATGATCTCTTCAGAACATTGCTCTTTCAATTTATTCAACTATAGATTTAAAATTATGTTGAGAACCTCAGTAACACATGCATTTATGAATTATACTTGCTGAAAAACTTAAAAGCTCAAATGATTTATGGAAAAACACATGAGTAGAGATGAAGTGATTATAGCTTCATTTCCAAGTGATCACATGCTTATCAGGAGCCCCCTAAAGGCTGAGGGAGAAGTAGAAAAGCGTCCAAGGATTGTATATTTGGAAAACAAACTCTAATAAGGAAAAAACTTGAAGGCATCTTGAGACTTTGGTTTGGTTTTAGTGTCTGATGTAACTCTCACTGTTCTAAGTTTCCTCAGTGAATTCAACTTTGGCATCACAGAATGGACCTGGGACTGCTTAATTCCATAAAGAAACTCAGAATATTTTTTAGTATTGTATTAGTCTGTTTTCACATTGCTGTAAAGACACTAACCGAGACTGGGTAATTCATAAATAAGAGGTTTAATTGATTCAGAGCTCTGTGTGGCTGGAGAGGTCTCAGGAAACTTATGATCATGGTGGAAGGGAAAGTGGAAGCAAGGTACGTCTTACATGGTGGCAGGAGAGAGAAAGAGAGAAGGGGGAAGCACCAGAAACTTACCAAGCAACCAGATCTCATGAAAACTCACTATCAAGAAAACAGCATGGAGGAAACTGACTCCATGATCCAATCACCTCCCACCAGGTCCCTTCCTTGACACAAGGGGATGATAATTCAGATTACAGTTTGAGATGAGATTTGGGTAGGGACACAGCCAAACCATATCAGTCATTAAATAATAATGTAGGATTGTAGTATGTCTGTTCCTTTCCCACATTCCAGGTGAACCTGTAAATCTCCTAAGGTCAGAATTTGTCCAAGTAGTTTGGATGTAAGAAAAGTTTTGTCTCAAGGGGTTCTCCCGTCAATCTCTAGGAGCACCATGTGGGTACAAGTGACTCAGAACAATTCATGACCCAGAGGGGAAGTCAGTTTAACATCTTCTCATATTGGAGGATGAATAATATCCTCCTAATACAGACTTGTTCATACTCAAATGTTCAGAATGCTTCTTAGGCAATAATCACTGTCGAACAATAGAAACTTCTTTTCACCTACATGTAACATCTTAGATCGTTCTTACCATGGATAAACAAAATGTGCTTGCTGAAATCTTAAGAGTTACTAACCTGGGCTTGAGCAGAGACTAGAACTCACAAACAAAAATGTCTTCTAACCTCTGATTAAAGTGTTTTGTTAAAATATTGATTAAATATGAATAAATATAGAACCAGATATGAATACTTTGTGCTTATAGCTCTTATGTAATTACAATCCAAATCAAAGTTATAAGCTAAATATATCCAACTTTTAAAATCAGTAGAATCCAAATCTACATTTATTTAATATTGGTTTGTTGAAAATTACATTACCTTTTGTTGTGTGAATATGGTACTTGTGCTGAATAAATCTCTTTGTTGCTATCACCTGTCATTCGAGATGGGTCCTATCATGATTACTATCTGTCCTGATTTGGGCTTAAAAATAATTTCACAACACCAGCTAGAATGAATAGGAAATAGGCTTCATTGGGAATACTTAACAAGGAACGAGTCAGCAAGAAGAAAGGCCTGTGGTTGTCCATGGAAGGAGATGTGTTGGGGATAGCAAACTTTGTTGGACATGCTGTGGCTGTATGTTTTAATGCAGGTTCTTTGCCCTTTATTGCTTTACTTTTTTATAGTATAAACACAAAGTGGCCATGTCAGAAGCCAAATACACTACTCAGACAATTAGGATGTCTGTACTTGGATCCAGTACTAAAAGAGTTATCTGGGAAATCAGCTGCCTAGGGACATTGGGGGCCACTGCGGAGTTGGGTTTGGGTATAGACCCTCCTGGTGCGGGGGGCTGGTCACTGAACTGGGTTTGGTGCAGTTCCAGTTGAGTCATGGCTTGTAATCCAGGCAACCTAGAGTGAGCTCCTAGGACCATTTTTAGGCAATGATGCTTAATGCACCACAATGCTAGATGCTATGATGCAGGTTCATTTGAGTTTGGTCTGTTTAAATCAGTATGAGTCATGTGGTAATTCAGTTTTCCTCATCATTTTTTTCTGTTTGAGCTATTATAAAACTTTTGTTTCCTACGACATGTCATGACATCATTTAGTCTTTACCTGAGAAAAAGTCTCATTGATGTATTTGCTTAGACAGTATTAAACTATTTACAAACTTTAAATGCAAATGCAAGCCATAAAATCTTGCAGCAGTATTCATTTATAAGGTGATAAGGTGATTTATATCATTTAAACATGCCTGCTTTTCTATTTTAGATTATCATAGAAACAAAAACTGAAAACAATGCTTACAGCCTTCTACTCTGTAGATTTAAGAAACACTGGAAAAAATATGTATGTTGGGGCTAGGCAACCTTGGACTTGAATCCTGGCTAAATGGGTATAGTATTTAGCTTTGGATAAGTCATCAAACCTCTCTTGGTTTTTGTATTTGTAAAGTGGGGATGACATTCATTCATTCAACAAATATTAGCTAAGCAGGCACTGTTTCAAGTGCTGGGAACATAGTTGTGTATAGTCTAAGTACCTGCCTTCATGGAGCTTACATTGCAGAGGAATTGGGGAATGGAGAGAGAGAAAAATATGCATGCAAACCAAGTAATTTCACATAGTGATTTGTGGTGTGAAGAATAGAGGGCAATGGGATAGAAAGTGACTGGGGGTACAGCAGAGTTGGTACATTAGCCAGGGAAATCAGGGAAAAGAGGATATGTGGCATTTGAGCTGAGTCCCAAATAAGGAGAGGAAGCCAAATGCATGAGTCAGGAGATGTGGGGGTGAGCTTGGTGCATCTGAGGCTCTGGTAGAAGGCCTGTGTGATTGGAACACAGGGAAGAAAATGATGAGGTCCGCTTTGCAGAGTTGTTTATGAATTACATGAACTGCGTCCATAAAGTGCCTAGCATAGCGTAGGCACCCAACAAATGGCAAGCATTATTTTTATTACAGATTATATATTCTTATTTCATAGGTTAAAAAGTTAATTTTTTCCAAATGGAAAAGTTTTGTTCTCACTTCAATCCTTCCCTTTAGAAATAAAAAGACTAGTAAGAAGACTATATCACTTATCTGCTTTGTTCACACTCAATTCTATTTTTTGAGACGATGTCACACTCTGTCACCAGGCTGGAGTATAGTGGTGTGATCTTGGCTCACCACAACCACTGCCTCCTGGTTTCAAGTGATTCTCCTGCTTCAGCCTCCTGAGTAGCTGGGATTACAGGTGTGTGCCACCATGCCTGGCTAATTTTTGTATTTTTAGTACAGGCAGGTTTTTGGCATGTTGGCCAGGCTGGTCTTGAACTCCTGGCCTCAAGTGATCTGCTTGCCTCAGCTTCCCAAAGTGCTGGGATTACAGGTGTGAGTCACTGGTGCTTGGCTGCAGTCAATTCTTTGTAAAGTTTTTCTCAATCATGTTCATGGTATGTTTTCTTAGTAATCTCAGGATACACATTATTCAGACAATCATAGAATCTTATTTATTAAAATTAGTGATACTTTGGAGGTCATCCTGCTTCACTCATTTTTCTGGTTGGAAGATGCAGCCCAAGTTTCAGAGTACAGAATTTGTGGCACAGTTTTTATAAGATTCCAGGTCCCTGGACTTATACTTGGTCTATTTAAAAAATTATCCTAACACATTTTCTTCTTTTACCCTTTCTCTCTAATCTTACTGTGGCTTTTTGTTGATACTGTGACTAGCAAAGTGATATTCAGGTATTTTTAAGGTTGTACACAAGCCAGTAATATTGCCAGTAATTTAAAGCCTTTTAGACAGATTACAGCATAGTTTATAAGGGCATTAT
>NW_016107391.1:13532066-13607169 GCF_001604975.1 Cebus imitator | reverse complement strand
AATACTTCTTGATCCAAGTGTTATAAATGTTCTTATAGATATAAAGATCATTTCAAAATTCACTCTGTTTACAGATTTCTGATATGTGTAAATTCAAATGTTTCAAGTAGCAGAAATGCAGACTACAATAGTCACTGTTACCCTGAGATTTTCAAAGGTGTTCTTCTATCAGTGATCAGTGGACCATACATATATTTCTACTGCAAATATTCTGGAAGGCACTGCTCTCTGGAATTCCCATTCCACACTGATCCAATAAAATCTGACTTTACAGATTTTCAACACATACCATGAACCAATCCCTCCTCCTCGGCTGCTCTCCAACTCAATAATGGCAGTTACATTCATTACATTTAGTGAGTCAGACTTTCCGCAGTGCCTAAGTCACTCCCAGCTAGTATGGCAGGTGTGCGATGAGTGACGTTAGCTGTTTCGGCATTCTAAAAAACCGTGTAAGTTTAAAGCAGCCATGGTATTGCCCTACTGGCCTGAAAGAGTAAAGGCTTCCTCCACTAATGCCTCAAATATGACTTCTGTGTTGGAGAGAAAAGAATGCAACACTTTTCCTTTTAAAAAATAAAGCAAAGGCTTACTATAATCAGAGGATTTGTTTAAAATATTTATAAATCACTTTAAATAATAAGGTTGTTTCCTATTTTTGCCCACTGGAGATAGTGGGGTTTTAAGGTAGAAAAAATAAGAAGAAATTAGTCTTTATGACACTTGAGATTTCATCCCTTTCTTAAAAAGCTGCCCAGAAATAACATTAAGTGTCTATCTCAAACCCACAAAACCAATAAATACAGAGTTAGAAATGCCACTACATCCTTATTATTCCTTGGTTAGTGTGGCTTGCCCTTTTTCTCTGTTTACAGTTGCATAATTATTTATTCCCTGGAGAACATGGAGGTCAATCTAAAGTCAAGACTGGCTCTAAATGAATGCGCTGTCTATGATACCTGGCTCTCCTCCCAGCAAGACAAACACACAGGAGAAGCCCAGTCACACTTCAAGTCACAAATGTACAAGCATATGAAAAAAGACATCCCAGAGTCCGACACTGTGAGGCTGATAACTAATGAGTTCTCCAGTTAGAACTTGGATAACTGGGTATACACTTTGGATGAAAAAAAATAATCAAAACTTTTAAGGTCAGAGATACAGAATTTTTCAAGCTCTAAGATTCATACTTTGGAAATCTACTGCACACTATGAGATTTGGGGTCTGGAAACCCTAAATTTAAATGTCTTCCAAAAAGTTAAAAAGAAAAAAAATCAAGCCTTTGGAAGAGTTCTGTCTTTTAAAAGTTTGTTAACTTAGGTCAACACCATGAGAATTCTCCTTTGCTATCTAGGTCACGTAGTTGTTGAGATATAACCAGAAATAGAAAGTGGTTTTGTACAAATGCCTCAGAAACCTTGATCTTCAAAAGGCCTAAAATTCAAGCAGAGTTAAAAGCCTGATAATTTGCATAATAACATGTGGTCTTATCTGGATTTTTTACGGAAAAAGTGGTTTTGAGTAATCTAGATAATTGCTCTACTCCTCCTCTTCCAATTTGTATTAATAGACACAGAAAGATAAAACTTCCAAATTATCTTTGAAACCTTTCTCATTATTGCCTTTCAACAGTCTAGAAGTGAAGTCTGAACTGACTCCAACCGGCTGAGTCTTCCCCACTATTCAAATGGGGCCGCGTCCCGATTATCAGTGCAATGTGATCACTAGATTTTAAAGGCAACTGCGCGTCCAAATGGCTGAGTGCAAGAGGTCGGCCGGAGATAGGGCCGAGCGCGCTGCCCCAAGCTGGGATCCCTGCCAAGCACTCACGGACAATGCACTGGTTTCCTCCAGGGAGCGTCTTCCATCCCGGGCAGCAGTAGGAGTGGAATCTGGAGCCGCACACGTTCGGCCTGTGATAGACAAGGGCGGTCACACACAGATAGAGAGGGGGTGCAGCAACATATGAACGGTCTTCGTAAGCAATAAATACCCCGAGTGAGTAGATTTCAAGACAACAAACAAACTAAAACTACACTTCAAATTCTTGGGGGTTGGGAGGCAGACGAGGAAGTAAAAGAGCTAGACGCTGGAATGCAGGAGGGTCAGAAACGTCTAAACATTGCCTTTCATCTGTCGTCCCTTGCCTGCTTGTTTAAAGGGCGAAAAGAGACATGGAAACATATAATTTGCTACTATTCTAGCTTCCAGATGCAGAGAACAAAGGGAACATTCCGTTCCAAAAAATCCTTGCCCTCCTCCCCAAATCCATTCCTCCTTGATCAACTGTTACTTTGGCCCCGACGTGTCAAGGAAGGCGCGTCGGAAGGTGGAGGGCTCCGGTTGGTGATTAGAAGGTGTGCCATGAACCCTGCACACGTCCTCAAACAAAAGGCTCAGAGCGGCGCCTCAGACGGTGGGGAGAAAGCAGGCTCCTCTGGCCCCTGCGCCGGGAGGACCCAGGCCAGCCTTCCGCCCGACATTCAGAACCTGTTCCCGCACCGCGGGCTCTGCACACTCTCTGCGATCCGCAGCCCGGGGTCCCCTGTTACCCGCCGCCCGACCCTCCGAGAGAGCTTCACGCCCGCTAAGCCGCGAGCGTTGGGAAGGGGCAGGCGCTCCTGGGGGGTCTTTGGGTCTCCTGGCGAAGGGGGCTGCAGCTCTAGGCTCCAGCACTAGGGTAGGGAGGGGGTGGGCTGGAAAGCCGCCAAACGGAGGATTCCCCCCTCCCCCAAGCCGGCGCCTTAGGTGCGGGACCGCTTGCCCACCTACCCTCGGAGCACGTCCTGCTGTCCTCGCCGGCGGACGCGACTGGCCACCGCGGCAGCCTCCTCAAGATACTCGGGCACCAGAAACCCGCCTTCAGAGCCTGCTGTGGCGGACCGGACCTGTTGCGGCGGCGGCTGGGGCCGGGGCGGCTTGGGCGGAGGAGGCTGTGGCTGGCCAGCCGTGCCCTGCGCCCAGAGCGCCACGCAGCCCAGCCACACGAAGTAGGGCTGGAGACACAGCCGCCGTCGTCTCCCCATCGCCGGCGCCGAAAGCGCGCGGCCCTAGACCCGCGGAGAGGGAGTGACCAAAGACAAAATCTGCGCGGCCCCAAAAAAGTCAATGTCTAATAAGCCCTTCGTCGGCTGCGAGTACTCTCTCAGGTTCGGGCTCCCTACTCTAACTGGAGACCCCGACAGAGCACCGGCCCCCTGGCTGCCTGCGACGCAGGACACCAAGTCTAGCGCAATGGGCGGTGAGGTGCGGCGGAGGTGAAGCCGGCAGCTCCGAGCGGTCCACGTTGCATCCCCCGGGCGACAGCCCCGAGCGACTACAGGACCGCCAGCCGGCGGGGGCGAAAAATTACAAAAGTAACCTGAGCAGCCCGGGCGTAAAGTTACAAAGAAAGTGAACCTCAAAAGGAAAAAAGGCCTGCACTCAGGGCTCGGCGGATTCCCGTGCGCTCTGGGCACGGATCTTGGAAAGCTGCGAAAGTCACCAAAAAGAAGCAAGCAAGCAAACAAAAGTTGCCCCAAAAGAACAGGGTACCCTCTGGGCTCTTTCCGAGTCCCACAGGGCAACGACGTGCGGGCAGCAGCTGCGGAGGCCGGGCGGAGGTGCGCAGGGTGGGGACCTGCGGCGGGCAAGAGAGCTAGGGCGGGAGGCGGGAGGCGGGAGGCTGGATGCCCGGGAAGATGCGGCGGGGGAGGGCGCGGCGCGCGGGTTTTAGAGGCCCGGCGGGGCGCTGGGCGGGCCGGCGGGCGGCGGCTGTCAGTGGGGGCGCAGCCTTCCACACGTGGGACGCAGCCCGGACCCAGGGGCCGGCGCAGAGTGGGCGGGGACAGAGTAAGGGAGAGATCGGGTGCGGAGGAACTAGGGGAGCGAAGGTTGGGGGAGGGGAAGAGGAAGGAAGGGGGGCAGGGCGAAGGGAGGGGAGAGGACGGAGATTGGGGAGAAGGGGGGCGAGCCCGAGAGGAAGGCTGGGGTGGAAGAGGGACTTGGAAAGAGGGATTGGCGAGCCCGGGTGCGAGAGGAAATGAGCGGGGGATGGGGGCGAGGTTAGGGCAAAAAGAGAAGTGGGAAAAGGGAGGGAGGGCCCAGGGCCGGGCGCGAGAGGAGGGGGCCAGGAGGCCGGCTGGAGGGGGCGAGCCGCTAGGCGGCTTTGCTTCCCGTCCCCCTCAATTGGCCGCTAGTTCTGTTTTGACTGCATGTACAAAGGGAGCAGACGGCGGGGGATGGGGCAATTAGGGACCGGATTTGGGAAACGAGGCAGCAGCCCCTTCCCCTCCCCCTCCGCCCTCGTCCGGCCGCGGACCGGGGACTAGGGTCCCTAAGCTCGCCAGGCTTGGCTGGATCCGCAGCTGAACTTCCCCGCCGGACAGAGGCCGCAAGGTTGAGGATGAGAAAGGGTCTTCCGGACCCTGACACAGGATGGGGGGATTCGCAGTCAGCCAGGAATAGAGGCTCACTGGGCTTTGGTTGCAGCCCAAACGAGAAGGACGGGCCCTCCCCACCGCCCTCTTACCTCCACCGCCCCACCGGGAGCGGCGTCAGTCTGCAGGACCAACGTAGCGGCCGGGCGTTTCCAGATTGAAATGCTCCCTCGGCCACCAAGAGGGAGCTCACGCGGCCGCGGGGGTCCTAGGCAGCTAACTGGCGCCGCAGTCCCGGGGAGTCTGTGCATGGGCTGTACTCTGGTGTGAGACCTGGCACAACTCTGCCTAGGCTTGCATGCAGGGAGGGGTTAGAGACCCTGAAATATACTAGCAGGTAGGGTGGCGACAAGGCGGGTAAATGAGGCTTGGGGGCATGCTCTTGGTAACTTGCTTGGACTCCTTCTGATTAATGATTAAATCCTAGCAATTGGTGCAACTCTCTGTACCTCTTAGAGTGCCTCTGCACTGGTCTGCTCTGGGGTGTTCCTTTGTGGCCCTGCTTTCAAGAAATCTCTGTGAAACCCTGGTCATTTCTCATTCAGTGGCATATCATAATTTAAAAATCAAACACTCCTGAAAACAAGGAGTAACCATCCAAACTCAGTTTGCAAAACAGTACAAGAAAGCAGTGTCTGGTTTATTCAAGCCTAGAAAACTTTAGTTAAGGGGAAAATGGTGTGTGTGTGTGTGTGTGTATACACACATACATTATACATATATATATATACACACACATACACACACACATTTACATATATATAAAGCATATATATTTCTGGCCCACATTGCCCAGATGTGCTATTTTACAACCAAAAATCTCCAATAATTGGCACAACTCCCTCCTTTACTTTTACGTGTAGTCACAGGGTCTTAAGGTAGTACCCCTTGTTACAATGTTCTCATAAAGCAGAAGAAAAGAGTTACATAATTTTATGTGAGACACCTATTTGTTAAAATCCAAAGAAAGAGCAATAGAGTTATTTTCATGTACTTTGCTTCAAATAAAATCATTATAACTAAAAGAGCTAAATAACATAACTAGCTCCTGGTTTAAAGCAGTGTTTTAGTCATACCATTTAAAACATCCTGTGTCTGGTTTTTTGATTAATACCTACATGGCTTAGTGGTTCATTCCTGTTCATCACATAAAATCCAAATACTCTAAAATTGCCTATGCTTTTACCCTTTGATCCAGCAATTCTACTTTTTAGGAATCTGTATAAAAGATACATAGGCAAAAAAAAAAAAAAATGAAATGGTGAACGCATTTGACTGTTCATTGCAGCCAGTTTATAATAGTGAAAGACTAGAAACAAATCTCCCATGAATAAGCAACTTTTGCATGTGACTTCATCTATGCAGTGAAATATTATGCAGCTGTCAAATATGAATGAGGAGAAACTATGTATGCTCTTAGAGAATGATCTTTAGCATATACAGTTTACCAAAAAAAAAAAAAAAAAAAAAAAAAAAAAAAAAAAAAAAAAAAAAAAAAAAAAAAAAAAAAAAGCAAGGTACAGAGAGAATAGGCAAGTCACTGAGACAGAAAGTAGAATAAAGGTTACCGGGAGCTCCAGGAAAATGGGAATGATGAGTTATTGTTTAACGGGTACAAAATGTCCATTTAGGATGATGAAAAAGTTAGAACTGGGTAGTGCTGATGGTTGCCCAACATTGTGCAAGTACTTAATGCTACTGAATTGCACACTTAAAAATGATTAAAATGGTAAATTTTATGTTATGTCTATTTTTTACAATATTTTTTAAATGAAAGCTGTATAATATTGTATGCTACTTTTTTGGAGTATGTATGTGTTTTAGATTTAACAAAAGAGAAGTATAAACTAAATCTAATAAAAAATAGTTATCTGAAGGGAAAGGAAAGACTGTGGGGAAAGAAACAATGAGAGAAGCTAAACCTTTCTAAATATACTTGGTTTTATAGTTCTGGCTTTGGAGCTTTGTTCCAAAGACCTAGAAACAGTGACAACCCAAAAGCCATCGGGTCACTGTGACCAGACTGTGGTCCCTGAATACCATTTCCAAAGTAAAAAGAATCAAGGTTCCTTGGGTAAGTGGCTGATTCCAAGTCTGGGAAAGGAAATGCATAAAGTGAGTCTGGACTATCTGTCTTGTCATTCCTGAAAGCAGGAAATTATCTGATAATTAAGGTTATGTCAAAAGGAAACCTGAGCTAACTTGAAAAAGATCTCACTGGTAAAAGATGGGGAAACTTGAGCAAATGACCCCAAAAGATTCAAATATATGAATTACATAAATATTCAAGAGTTCCAAATGATACTCCAAACAAAAATTAGTTGGCCACTTTTGGAGGTTGTTAGGGCACAGCTCACTATTCTAAACACATCGATAAATAAAATTATTAACCAGTTATTCTTCCTTTGCTAGAAAGACTCAGAGAAAGTCTTTTGAAAAAGGACTCTTTTGAAAAAAATTCACAGTTGTAAATGCAGAAATGATGGAATTAGAAAAATCACTACTTTATAAATCCTAATAAAATAACCAAATTAATGGTTTTTAACAATTGCTAAAACCATTAATGTAAGAAGTCCTCAAGTAGTGGCCATTTTCTCCTCAGGGTATATTTGGCAACATTTGGAGACATTATTTATTGTCACATGACAGTGTGTGGGAGTGGTGATGAGAGAATCAAAGTTGCCGCCAAACATTCTACAAGTACAGTACAGTCCCCCATAACAAGTGTTACCGGGTCCAAAATATCAATTTACTTGAGAAACCATGCATTGAAAAGTCAATTGGGAACTTTTTAGTGAATGTGTCAAGCTGTTACCACCAGAACCTACTGATTAATTACTAGCTACTGAAAAGTAAGATAGCCAGACATTCTATTTTTATTTATGTGGTGCAATAGGAGGTATACAGACCGCCTATGAAATACCTTTGTCAAAAAAACTGAGCCTGAATGTAATCATACCTCTACATTTAACTCCCAGTTTCCAAGAGCAATGGAGGACCTTGAAACATATTAAATGATACCTTAAGAATATAGGTAACCAGATGTAGAATGGGATATACCCCAAAACTAAGTTCTTCAAATAAATGACATGAATAGAGGAGAGGGAAGGAAACTGTTATGGCCCAACAACCAAAAGAAATGCTTGCACCTTATCTGGGAGTTTGACGTGAGTCTTAGTGTAAAATAACGTTTTTGATGCTATCATCCAGTCCAGTAAGTCTTCTTTATATGGTTGCAGCTACAGTCGATATATAACTGCAACTGCATGAGACTCCTCAAGTGAGAACTACCAAGGCAAACTCTTCTGTGTTCCTGAAGCATAAAAGGCTAAGGCAAAATAAATTTTTTAAACCTATAACTTTAGGGGTAATTTGTTATCCAGTGATAGAACAATGAATTGAACACTGGTTACTAGATATTAAAGACTGATTTTTAATTTTGGGATATGTGACAATGGTATCAGGGTTATTTATATTTTTAATACACTAGCTAGTATTATACTTATTAAGGTCTTTATAGATGAAATTGTAGGGTACCTGGGTTTGATTCAACATACTGCAAGGAGAACAAAGGCAGGGTACATTAGATATACTTTCTTCCTCTTGGTTAAGTATACTTAAGTAAACATAGATAAGTATATGTGGAGAGAGAGAGCATGCACACATAGAAGACTGTAAATGGTAGGGAGAAGAAGGCAAACTACTTACCCTGCTAGTGACCTTGTGACCTGAGCAATGACATGATAGTGGTTTTCCTGAGTTGTCTTTTGCTTTATGTATTCCAGAATGAGTGCTAGAGAAGCTAGCAACTTGGAAATGCCATTGGCAACAGACTAAAGAAAGCCTCCAAAGAAAGCCTGCCCTCTCTAGCCAAAAGACAAGAAAAGGGTAGCCTAGAAAGACAGAACACTTTTAGACAATAACTGCCCTAACCAAACCACAGAAAAGAACTGTAGTCCCCTTTACCAACAATGGCTAAGTAAGGAGCCTAGACTTTCATCCTTAACAGGGTGTAACAAGATAGGTCTCCCCTTCTCCTGGATAGTGTCAGAGAAAGCCAAGTGGAAAGCTCAGACTTTCATCCTCCCGCATGGTCGTGAGCCACCTTCTCCCCATGGTGTCAGTGGAGAAGCTGGACTTCCACCTCCACCTAACAATAATGAAATGCCCCTGTCTGCTGGGATGGTGTCAGAAGAGACCTAGTAGACAGTCAGGAACTTTCTCACTGCCCAGCAGTAATGAGGCCATCCTACCACCACCATGGTGTCATGGAATATCATGGGAAACTACATTGGGAGCAGTAATGAAACACCACTGTCCTAGCCAGGGTGGTACAGAAGAGCTTGAGTGGTGATCCTGTTCTGTCACCCCTGCCCAGTGATAAACAAGTTACTCCTCCCCTCAAGAGTGTCAACAGGGCCGCATGTAGATCTTGGACTTCCACCATCATCTAGGAGTAATGAGGCATCCCTTGCCCTGTCTGCCCACCATTGCAGTATTAGAGGACGCAGCTCAAACAAATGATTTAAATATAACCCAAAGTGTCATAAAATAAAGTAAAAAATATCCAAGATTCATATACACCTACTATTTACCCACATTAAAAAAAAAATCCAAGATTCAACTGAAAATCACTTACCATTGAAAGAACCAGGAAGATCTTAAATAAGAAAAGAAAATTAATATACATCAACACTAAGATAACACAGATGTTAGAATTGTCTGACAGTGTTTTTAAGCAACTATGATAAAAATGCATCAGTGGGCCATTGTGAAACTCTTGAAACAAATGATAAATGAAAGAAAGTAGAAAACATCAGCACAAAAATAGAAGACATGAAGAACTAAATGAAAATTCTAGAATATAAAAGTAAAAACTGAAATTTTAAAACTTAATTGATGGGTTTCACAGAAAAATTGAGAGGCAGAGGAAAGAATCAGTGAATTTGAAGACAGAAAAATAGAAATCACTCAAACTTAACAATGAAGAGAGTATACACTGAAAAATCAAACAGCCTTAGGGATCTGTGAGACTGTTACAAAATATCTAACATTTAATTATCAGAATTTCAAAAGAAGAAGAGAAAGAGGATAGAGCTGCTGAAAAATTACTTGGAGAATACATAATGGTAAAACATTTTCCAAATTTGGTAATAGGCATAAATATACAGATTCAGGGCAGGTGTGGTTCATGCCTGTAATCCCAGCACTTTGGAAGGCCGAGGCAAGCGGATCATGAGGTCAGAAGTTCGAGACCAGTCTGGCCAATATAGTGAAACTCCATCTCCACTAAAAATAAAAAAAAATTAGCTAGGCATGGTGGTGCGCACTTGTAATCCCAGCTACTTGGGAGGCTGAGGCAGGAGAATCGCGTAAACCTGGGAGGCGGAGATTGAAGTGAGCCAAGATCCTGTCATTGCACTCCAGCCTGGGTGACAACATGAGACTCCATCTAAAAAAAAAATACAGATTCAAGAAGCCTAGCAAGTCCCAAACAGAATAAACCCAAAGGCATTCACATCAAGACTCATGATAGTCAAAGTTTTGAAAATTAAAGGCAAAAAAAAAAAAAAAAAACAAACTGTGAAAGCAGCAAAAGAAAGGACACTTTACTTGTCCTGTCTGATAAAAAAACAATTCAAATGATGACAGATTTCACATTAAAAACTGTGGAAGCCAGAAGAGAGTTACACCCATTTCTTCAGTGCTGAAAATAAAGAACTGTTAACCCAGAATTCAATACCCAGTTGAAATGTCCTTCAGAAATAAAGGACACATCAAGACTCTTTTAGATGAAGGAAAGCAAGAACCTATCTCATCAGACCTATCCTAAAACAATGACTAAAGGAAATTATTTAAACAGAAATGAAATGATAACCAAAAGAGTCTTGAAACAAGAAGGAAGGAAGAACAACAAACAGAGTGAATATATGGAAAAGTATGAATAATTATAATAAATTTTATCTATCTTGACTTTTCTAAATTATGCTTGATGGTTCATGCAAAAATTATAACATTGTCTCAGGTATATAAAAGAAATATTTAAGAAAATTATTTTATAAGCAGAGGAAGGTAAAGACACATAAAGGAAGGTAAGATTTCTATACTGATAAAATGCGGATACTAGTATACTGTGATAAGTTAAAGGGGTAGCACAGGGAGACCTTTGTGACAAGGAAATAGTTCTCTAACTGCTTGGTGGTGCTTACCCAAATCTCCACATGTGAAAAATGGAATAGAACTGTACATACACATTGTGCCAGCATCAGTTTTGTGTTTTTTATATATTGTATATAAGAAATAACCATTGGGAGAAACTAGGTAAAGAGTAAACAGGATCTCTCTGTGCTATCTGCGCAACTCTCTGTAAATCTATACTTTTAAAAACATTTATAATATTAATGATAAAATCCTTTTTAAAGAAATTTGACATATGCTTACCCATCTTCTATCAGTGTAAAGTGGAGATATTTCATCCTATGTGATTGAGAAAAAGGAAGTTGCCTGGGCATGGTGGCTCACGCCTGTAATCCCAGCACTTTGAGAGGCGAGGCAAGTGGATCACCTGAGGTCGGGAGTTTGAGGCCAGCCTGACCAATATGGAGAAACCCCATATCTACTAAAAATACAAAAATCAGCAGGGCATGGTGGTGTGTGCCTGTAGTCCCAGCCTACTTGGGAGGGTGAGGCAGGAGAATCGCTTGAACCTGGGAGGCAGAGGTTGCAGTGAGCCAAGATCACGTCATTGCACTCCAGCCTGGGCAACAAGANAAAAAAAAAAAAAAAAAAAAGGAAAAGAAAAAAAGGAAGTTAATAGATGAAATGAAATGGCAAAATGTTGGCAATTATTAAAACTTTATATACAACTCTTTATCAGTAATTTAAAGATCCAGCAGACAGAAAACCGATGAGGGCATAGTTGAACTGAGCACTGCCACTGATCAGCTGGATCTAGTGACATTCATAGCATACTTCATTTAATAACTACTGAATCCACATTATTCTCAAGCTTGTGTGAAATATTCACCCAGATAGATCACAGCTTTGTCCATAAAACACACCTTAACAGCATCTAAGAGAATAGAAATCCTACAAAGTATGCTCTCAGATCACAATAGAATTAAACTAGGAACAAAAGACAGAAGAGAGCTGGAAAAATCTCTAAATACCTAGAGATTAAACAATAAACTTCTAAATAACAAACATACCAAAAAGAAGTCTCAAGAGAAATAAAATAAAATGAAATGAACTAAATAAAAATGAAAACGGGGCTTATTAAAATTTTCAGGATGCAGTGAAAGCAGTGCTTTGAGAGGCATTTCTGACACTGAATGCATATATTAGCAAAGAAGGAATATCTAACATTGATGATCTAAGTTTCCACATTAGGAAATCAGGAAAAGAAGAGCACATTAATGCAAGATAAACTGAAGAAAAGAAATCGAAATTACAGCAGACATTAAGAAATTGAAAACAGAAAACCAATAGAAAAAATCAACAAGACAAAATATTGGCTATTTGTTTTTGTTTTTAAGTGAAAGCAAATTTATTAGAGAAAGAAAGAAACAAAATAATTGCTGCTCCATAGAAAGAGCAGTGTGGCATGGGCTGCTTCACTGAGTATACTTATGTTTTTTTCTTGATTATTTGCCAAGCAAGGGATGGATTATTCATGTGTTGCCCAGGAAAGGGATGGGGAGTTCCCAGAACTGAGGGTTCTTCCTGTTTTCAGAGCATATAGGATAACTTCTGGACATTGCCATGGCATTTGTAAACCATCATGGTGCTGGTGGGAGTGTCTTTTAGCATGCAAATGAATTGTAGCTGGCATATAATGAATAGTGAGGACAATCGGAGGTCGCTTTTCTCCTCCTCTTGTTTTTGATGGGTTTTGGTTGGCTTCTTTACTGCATCCTGTTTTACTAGCTGGGTCTTTGTGACCTGTAGCTTATGAAACCAATTCCAACAACCTCTTATCTCATCTTAAGACAAAGAATGCCTAACTTCCTGGGGATGCAACCCAGCAGGTCTCAGCCTCATTTTATCCAGACCCTATTCAAGATGGAGTTGCTCTGATTCAAACCCCTCTGACATATTTCCCCTCTCCCTTCTAAAAGGGGACCCTTAATCCTAAAAGGTTCATTTTCTGTAACTTCTTCAGGCTGAATGGGTGATGTATTCCTGTCTAACTATGAGGGTCTCTTGTATTCAGGGTAGAGAAGCATTTGGTGAGAAAGCATTGGTATGGTAAGGGCCATTTATAACTCTGAATCCCAATAAAAGGTGATATAAGGCCAGGTGAGGTGGTGCACACCGGTAATTCCAGCACTTTGGGAGGCCACAGTGGGCAGATTGCTTGAACTCAGGAGTTCAAGACCAGTCTGGGCAACAAGACAAAACCCTGTCTGTATAAAAAATACAAAAATTAGCTGTGCATGGTGATGTGGAAGGATCACTTGAGCCCAGGAGGCAGAGGTTGCAGTGAGCTGTGATTGTACCACTGCACTCCAGCTTGGGTGACAGAGCCAGACCCTGTCCCCACAACCCTACAAAAAAGATATAAATAGTCTCCAAATTCTGGAGAAATAAGGTAGAAAGAAAGAAATATGCTCCAGATTTTGTTTACATGAGTATATTTTACTCAATTGTTAGAAGCTGTAAATAACTCAAAAGAAAAGTTTTCTTAACTGCAAAGTCAGCCAATTGGTGCTGCAGTCTATTTCTTTTGAGTTGGGGGTCTCTTCAGTACAGTTCCTTTATGGTTTGCCATGGAAGATGTTACCAGAAAGAGGTCCAGCTCCAGACCTCAAGAGAGCATTCTTGGATCTCACAGAAGAAAAAATTCAGGAGGAGTACACAGAGTAAAGGGAAACAAATTTAATAGAGAATTAAAGAAACAAAAGAATGGCTACTCCATAGATAGAGGAGCTTGATTAGTTGAAAAGATTAATAAAATTGATAAACCTCTAGCCAAGCTAATCAAGGAAAAAAAAAAAGAAAAGACACAAATTACTAATATCATAAATAAAGTAGAACCATCATACTTACCTTGTGGGCATTAACAAAACAATAGGGAATAGTATGAATATCTCTGTGCTACAAATTTGATATCTAAAATGAAATGGACTAATGCCTTGAAAGACACCAACTATCAGGATGAATAATTTGAACAGACCTATATCCAATAAAACAGAGTTCACATAACTTCAAAAAGAGAAAGTGCCAGGCTCAAATGGTTTCAGTGGTATTTTCTACTAATTCACTGGGGTTTTATGAAACACTTAAGGAGCCAATGATATCAATTTCTGCAATATCTTCCAGAAAATCTAAACAGAGTAAACACTTCTAATTCATTCTATGAGGTCAGCATTCTCCTGATATCAAAACCAGAGATATTACAAGAAGAGAAAAATTATGGAAATTCAGTATCTGTCATGAACATAGATGCAAAAACCCTCAAAAATACTAGCAAATCAAATTCAACAATGTATGAAAAGAAGCATACTCTGTGACCCATGAGCATTCATTCTGTGTATGAAAGATCAGTTAAGCATTTAAAAAATTGATAAATGTATCAATAGGCTACAGAAAAAAATATGATCACATTAATCCAAAACTCATTCATAATAAAAAGCATTTGACAAAATCCAATACCCATTCATGATAAAAACTCTAAGCAAACTAGTTATATAGAAAAAGAACTTCCTCAACATGATAAATAATATCTACAAAAAATCTAGAGCTAACATCGTACTTCATGGTGAGAAACTCAATGTTTTCTCACCATTTATTTGGGAATAAGACAAGGATGTACCCACCCTCTCACCACTCCTATTCGACGTTTTACTAAAGTAAGACAATAATAAGAAATACAATTATATAGATTAATAAGGAAGAACTAGAACTATCTATGTTTGCAAATGACATGATTGTCTTGAAGAAAATCCTAAAGACCAACACAGAACTCCTGGAGCTAATAAGCAATTATTGTAAGTTTGCAGGATACAATATAGAAAGTCAATATGGAAAAGTCAATTGCCTACCTATCTATCACCAATGAAAAATTAATTAGCAAATAAAAAATACTTAGATGCAAACCTAACAAAATATGTACAACATTTATATGAAGAAAACTATAAAACTTTGAAGAGAGAACTAAAAGAGATTCAAATAAGTGGAGAAATATTTCCTGCTCATTGATAGGAACACTCAATGTTGTTAAGATATCAGTTATTTCCTACTTAGCTGTAGATTCACCCCAATGCCAATTAAAATCTTAACAAGTTATTTTGTAGATATTGACATACTGATTTGAAGGTTTCTGTGAAGAAGGAAGTGATACAGAATAGCCAACAGAACACTGGAGAAGTATAGAGACAGAGAACTGACACAACTCAACTTCAAGACTTAGTAGAAAATGTAAAGTAATCAAGACAATGTGATAACGGATACATGGGTATTTATTTTGTTCTGCCTTCTAATTTTGTGTGTTTGAAGACTTTCATGATGAATAATGTCTTTTTTTTAAGAATTTTTTCTTAATGAAAAGTTTTTTAAAAATCTTCTTCAACTGTGTTTATCTCCATGTTTTCTACTGTCTAATAACCACAAACTTTATGCACACTCAAGGATTATCAATTTCATTGATTCTCTGCTTCCCAAATCAGTAATTTCTGCTTAAATCATCATTACTTTATTCCTTCTGTTTTCCTTGAAAGCACGTAGTTTAGTTTTCTAGCACGTCTAACTTTTTGAGTCTAGTACTTAACTTACTTGTTTAGCTTCCTTTTTAATTCCTAAAGAATATAAAACTGTGAATTGCTTTTTGAGTACAACTTTAGATAAGCGCCAATTTTTTTGATAAATTATGTGTTTATTATCTTTATTTTATAATTTTTTAAAATTTTCATTATGAATTCAAAGTATTTAAGAAAAAGATGTACAATTTTTCTATGATTATATATTTTTCTTTTTATGAGTATTAATTTCTACTTCTGTTGAAATGTATCCAGAGATCATGGTCTGTTCTTTATATATTTGTATATGTATTGGAAATTATCTGTTTATTCATATATGCTTTTATGTTAAAGAGTTTGAGACATATTTGTTAGCTGAAGTATAATAATTATATCATTTACATATTCTGTATGATTATTTTATTGTGTAGCTGATCTGTCATGAACCTGGAGGCAAGTTAAAATCCACTGCTAATACTGTATTTCTATTTCTTCTTGTTTTGTTTGCAGCCTATGTGTTCTATCTTTTACTGTTTATGTACATATTTATGGTAACAACATTCTCATAGTAAATTGTATACTTACACTCCAAAATGGACTATCTTGTGTAACATTTGTTTTGGATTTAGTCTTTGTGATATTGATATTTCTACCTCAGGTTTCTTTTTGTTACTATTTCCCTGTTATGTCTTTTTTTCTTTTATACACTCTGAGTCTTTTAGCTCTGTATGCTTCTTGTGTATACAACATATTTTTCACCTATAACATATTATCGTTTATTTTTTACCCAATCTTATCATCTTTCTGTGACTATATCCTATTTACATTAGGCATCAAAAATATAATTAGTTTTTAATGTTTTCATCCAATGTTATGGGCTTTTCTGTTTTAAATACTTTCTTTTTTGGATTTTATTCACACAATTTCTTACCATTACTTTGGTTCAGTGTATGCAGTGTGCACTTTTTTTTCATATAATTTGGAAGGCTTATATTCTCTTTTTATATGTTGTTATAAAACATTTGTCAGTTGATATATTTTATCTAATCACCGCTTCTTGCTATAGCAGCTTTAGATAGTTTTTGTTTATGTCTTTTGCAAAAGATTAGATAATTAGCTCACTATACTTTCTCCTATCTCCTTTCTCCCTCTCACCTTCTCAATTTGTTAGCTACAGTGTTATTTTTAGTTCTGGTGATTTCTCTTATCACATACAAACAACGTACAACTTAAACTACTATTTGTTGGTTAAGAAAGTTAAGAAAATGGAGCTGCATGGCCAAGATGATTGACTGGAAGCAGCTATGGTGTGTGGCTCTCATGGAAAGGAATAAAAGGAGTGAGTAAATACAGCATCTTCAACTGCAACACCCAGGTACTCACACTAGGACTAATCAAGGAAACAACTTGACCAATGAAGAATGGAGAAAAGCGAGGCAAAATAGCAGTCAACCTGGAAGCAACACAGAGCCAAGAGAACTGCCTCTGCCCAGGGAAGCACTGAGTGTAGGTGCAACCCCGGGAAACTATGCTTCTCCACAGATCTTTGCAACACTTGGGTAAGAAGATCCCCTCATGAACCAACTCCACCAGGTCCTACAATCTGACACACAGAGCTACATAGAGTTTTGCCAGAGTAGCCGCTTTGCATGCTCTGGCTTCCCAGCAAAAGTAACTCCAACTCCAGCAAAGCAGGAAGTTAACACATCTATGCATACCCCTAGGAAAGTGGCTGAATCCAGGGGGCTGAGCAGCAATGGTCTGTGGGCCCCACTTCCATGACACCTCACAGGATAAGACCCACTGGCTTAGAATTCCTGCCAGCCACCAGCAACAGTGTTGTGCCTACCTAGGATGGAGTTTCTGTAGGGAGGTTGAGTTGCCATCTTTGCTGTTTGAGTGACTTACACATTCCACCCTGTTGCCTTGGGAGAGCCCAAGCCAACTGAGCAGAAGTGGTACCCCAGCATAGCACAGCTGCTCTACTGAAGTGTGGCCAGGCCACTTCTTTAAGTGGGTCCCTGATCCTGTTCCTCCTCACTAGGTGGAACCTCCCCTCTAAGGCCTCCATCCACCACCTGTTGGTGTTCTCTGGCCAGCAGAGATTTGAATTCTTCATGGGATGGAGTTCCTGGTGAGGAGGGATGGGCCGCCAACTTTGCTGTTTGGACAACTCAGCCATTCTAGCCCGCGGTCTTTGGGGAACCCAAACTGACTGAGCAAAAGTGGTACCCAACACAGCACAGCTGCTCTACAAAAACATAGCCAGGCTACTTCTTTAAGCAGGTCCACCATCCCATTACTCCTGACTGGGGTGAGACTTCCCAACCAGGGTCTCCAGCCGCCTCCTACTGGTGCGTTCAGGCCGGCAACATGTCTGTACTCCCTTGGGATAGAGCAATCAGAGGAAGCAGCAGGCTGCCATTTTTGTGATTTTGCAGCCTTCACTGGTGATACCTCCAGGCACTGGAAAATCTGAGGTGACTAGGGACTGGAGCAGACCCTTAGCAAACTGTAGCAGCCTCACTGAAAAGTGGCCAGACTGTTAAAAGAAAAAAAAAATAAAATAAAGACATGCAAAAGTTGACAGCCTCAAAGGTTGAGGGTAGATAAGCCCACAAAGATGAGAAAGAATCAACATAAGAGAGCTGAAAGCTCAAGAAACCAGAATTCCCTTTTTCCTCCAAATGACTGCATCTATCTATCCATTGAGGGTTCAGAACTGAAATGACGGAAGTAGATTCAGAATATGGATAAAAATAGCCTTCACGGAGCTAAAGAAGTATATTTTAACCCAATGAAAGGAAGCTAAAAATCATGATTTAACATTACAGGAGCTGACAGACAATATAGCCAGTAAAGAAAAGAGTGTAACCAGCCTGTTAGAGCTGAAGGACACAACACAATAATTTCATAATGCAATCTCAAGTATTAATAGAATAATAGACCAAGCAGAGGAAAGAATCTCAGAGGTTGAAGACTGTCTTTCTGAAATAAGACAGGCCTGTAATCCCAGGACTTTGGGAGGCTGAGCCAGGTGGATCATGAGATCAAGAGATGGAGAACATCCTGGCCAACATGGTGAAACCCCGTCTCTACTAAAAATACAAAAAATTAGCTGGGCATGGTGGCACATGCCTATAATACCAGCTACTTGGGTGGCTGAGGCAGGAGAATCACTTGAACCCAGGAGGCGGAGGTTGCGTTGAGCCAAGATTGCGCCATTACACTCCAGCCTGGGCAACAAGAGCAAAACTCCGTCTCAAAAAAAANAAAAAAAAAAAAAAAAAAAGGCATACAATAATAGAGAAAAAGTAGTGAAAAGGAATGAACAAAACCACTGAGAAATATGGAATTGTGTAAAGAGGCCAGATCTTTGACTAATTGGTGTACCCAAAAGAGTTGGGGAGAATGGAACCAGTTTGAAAAACATATCTCAGGATATCATCCATGAGAACTTCCCCAACCTAGATATAAAGACCAACATTCAAATTCAGAAAATGTAGAGAACCCAATAAGATACTCCAGAAGAAGATCATTCCCAAGACACATAATCATCAGATTCTCCAAGGCTGAAGTGAAAAAAAGTTGCTAAGGGCAGCCAGAGAGAAAGGCCATGTTACCTACAAAGGGAAGTTCATCAGACTAACAGCTGACCTTTCAGGAAGAGATTGGGAGCCAATATTCAATATTCTTAAAAAATTCCAACCCAGAATTTCATATCAAAACTAAGCTTCGTAAACAAAGGAGAAATAAGATTCTTTTCAAATAAGCAAATGCTGAGGGAATTCATTACCACCAGATCTGCCTTACAAGAGCTCTTGAAGGAAGCACTAAATATGGAAAGGAAAGACTGTAACCAACCACTACAAAAACACAGTGAAGGCTGGGTACAGTGGCTAATGCCTGTAATCCCAACACTTTGGGAGGCCAAGGTGGGCAGATCACCAGAGGTCAGGAGTTCGAAGCCAGCCTGATCAACATTGAGAAACCCTGTCTCTACTAAAAATACAAAAAATTAGCCAGGCATGGTAGTGCATGCCTATAATTTCAGCTACTTGGGGGTCTGAGACAGAAGAATCGCTTGAACCTGGGAGGCGGAGGTTGTGATGAGCAGTGATTGTGCCATTGCACTCCAGCCGGGGCAACAAGAATGAAACTCCAGCATAGAAACAAAGAAGGAAGGAAGAAAAGAAAGAAAGAAGGAAGGAAAGAAAGAAAGAAAACCCATCTCACATGCAGTGACACACATAAGCCCAAAATAAAGGAATGGAGAAAAATCTACCAAAGAAACAGAAAACAGAAAAAAAGCTGGGATGGCAATTCAATTTCAAACAAGCAGTATTTAACTCAATAAAGATCAAAGAAGACAAAAAAGGGTGTTTCATAATGTTAAAGGGTTCAATTCAATAAGAAGACCTAACTATCCTAAATATATATGCATCCAACACAGGAGCACTCAGATTCATAAAGCAAGTTTTTAGAGACCTTAAAAGAGACTTAGACTTCCACATTTAGTGGGAAATTTCAACACTTCACTGACAGTATTAGACAGATCACTGAGGCAGAAAATTAATAAAGATATTTAGGACCTGAACTCAGCATTGGACCAAATGGACCTGATAGATATCTACACAACTGTCCACTCCAAAACAATGGAATATACATTCTTCTCATCACTACATGGCACTTACTCAAAAATCAATCACATAATTGGAAGTAAAACATTCCTCACCAAATGCAAAAGAAGTGAAATATTAACAAATAGTCTCTCGGACCATAGAACTATCACATTAGAATTCAAGACTAAGAAATTAATTAAAAAACACAGAATTAAATGGAAATCAAATAACCTGATCCTGAATGACTTTTGGGTAAATTATGAAATTAAGGCAGAAATCAAGAAGTTCTTTGAAAATAATGAGAACACAGATACAAGTTACCAGAATCTTTGGGATGCAGCTAAGGCAGTGTTAAGAAGGAAATTCATAGCACTAAATGCCCACATCAAAAGTTTAGAAGGATCTCAAGTTAACATCCAAACTAAAAGAACTAGAGAACCAATATCAAACCCCAAAGCTAGAAGAAGACAAGAAATAACCTAAATCAGAGCTGAATTGAAGGAGATAGAGACATGAAAGATCATTCAAAAGATCAATGAATCCAGAAGCTGGCTTAAAAACAAAAACAAAAACAAAAAACAAAAAACTAATAAAATAGATAGACCACTAGCTAGACTAATAAAGAGGAAAAGAGAAAACATTTACATAAACACAATCAGAAATGATAAGGGGGCTATTACCACTGACCACACAGAAATACAAACAACCATCAGAGAATATTATTGACACTTCTATGCCAGTAAACTAAAAAATCTAGAAGAAATGGATAAATTCCTGGATACATACACTCTCCCAAGCCTGAACTAGAAAGAAATTGAATCCTTGAACAGACCAATAATGAGTTCCAAAACTGAGGCAGTAATAAATAACCTATCAACCAAAAAAGACCCAGGACCAGATGGATTCACAGCTGAATTTTACCAGACATACAAAGAGCTAATACCATCCTTACTGAAAGCATTCCCAAAAATTCAAAAGGAGGGATTCCTCCTTAACTCATTCTATAGGGTCAGTATCATCCTGATACCAAAACCTGGCAGAGATACAACAAAAAAAGAAAACTTCAGGCCAATATCTCTGATGAACATCGATGGAAAAATCCTCAACGAAATACAAACTGAATCCGGCAGCACATGAAAAAGTTTATCTACCACAATCAAGTAAGCTTCATCCCTGGGATGTAAGGCTGGTTCAACATATGCAAATCAACAAATGTGATTCATCACATAAACAGAACTAAAGACTAAAAGTACATGATTATAGATACAGAAAAGGCTTTTCAATAAAATTCAACATCCCTTCATGTTAAAAACTCTCAGTAAATTGGTATTGAAGGAACATACCTCAAAATAACAAGAGCCATCTGTGACAGACCCACAGCCAACATCATACTGAATGGGCAAAAGCTGAAAGCATTCCCCTTGAAAACTGGCACAAGACAAGGATGCCCTCTCTCACCACTCCTATTCAACATAGTTTTGAAAGGTCTGGCCAGGGCAGTCAGGCAAGATAAAGAAATAAGGGGCATTCAAATGGGAAGAGAGGAAGTCAAGCTATTCCTATTTAAAGATGACACGAAACTATATTTAGAAAACCCCATTATCTTAGCCCAAGAGTTTCTTAAGCTGATAAGCAACTTCAGCGAAGTTTCAGGATACAAAATCAATGTGTAAAAGGTGCTAGCATTTCTATACACCAACGGTCAAGCCAAGATCCAAATCACGAACAAACTCCCATTCATGATTGCCATAAAAAGAATAAAATACCCAGGAATACAGCTAACTAGGGAGGTGAAAGTTCTCTACAAGGATAGCTATAAATCACTGCTTAAAGAAATCAGAGATGACACAAATGGAAAAACATTCCATATTCTCAGATGGGAAGAATAAATGTTGCTAAAATGGCCCTACTGCTAAAAGTAATTTATAGATTTAATGCTATTCCCATTAAACTACTACTGACATCCTTCAAAGAACTAGAAAAACTATTTTAAAATTGATATGGTACCAAAAAAGAACCTAAATTGCCAAGGCACTCCTAAGCAAAAAGAACAAAGCTGGAGGCATCATGCTTCCTTTCCTCCCCTCCCTTCCCCTCTCCTCCTCTCCCCTCCCCTCCCTTCCCCCTCCTTCTCCTCCTCCTTCTTCTTTGAGACAGGGTCTCACCCTGTTCACCCAGGCTAAAGGGTGGTGACACAATCACTGCTCACTGCAACATCTGCCTACTGGGCTCAAGGAATTCTCCCACTCAGCCTCTCAAGTAGCTGGAACTACAGGCTTATGCCACCATGTCTGACTAGTATTAGTATTTTTTTGTAGAGACAGGGTCTCACCATGTTGCCCAGACAGGCTGGTTGGTCACTAACTCCTATGCTCAAGTAATCAGCCCGCTTCCGCCTCCCAAAGTGCTGGGATTACAGGCGTGAGCCCCATGCCCTGCACTTCAACTTATTTCTTAGTTCTGCAATTTCCTTTTCATTTCACGCTACTGTTTTATCATTTTATTTTTAAGGTTCTCTCCTTTTATTAGGTTCATGTTTTAATTATGTTCTTCCACAATATGAAAACTTCCTATGGATATTTCTTCTATTTCTTTGCCAATCTTTCCTCTAAGTAAAATTTGCCATCTGTGGCATACATTACTAGTAGCCTACTCAGTGTCCATTCCTCTCTATTTGCTTATTTCCTTAACACTCATTTTGTTTGGTACGGTAACGTCCCCAGATTCAGGGCAACGCTTCTCAGATTCTTAGAGCTAGTGGTGACTAATGCCTTTCTTTTGGTTTCCTGCTGGCACAGAGACGTTTAAATTAAACTTTCCCATATTCCATATTTTTTCTTGTGCAGATGCAACTTTTGTGCATTGATTCACCTTTCTTTGTTTGAAAACTTTCTAAATAACTTTTACAAAACTTTTCTCTCATGTTTATTGCAGAGTGTGAGTGTGTCTCTGTGTGTGTGTGTGTTGGGGGGTTTGGACTGTGAATTGTGTTTACTGCAAGAAATCAAGACAAGTGTATTTGGGGAAATCTCTCTCTCTCGGGTTGCACATTTTGGATTGCATAGCATGAATCTCTGCCTTTTCTTTTGATTGAATCTGAGGTATTTTGACTGGTTTGGTCCTATTTGTTATTCTATCATTACGGTTGGAGAAAAGGAGAGTATCAGATGTTTTTATTCTACCATTTTAACTTGGAAGTCTCTACAAGTACTTTAAATAAATTTTAATCAAAGTAATACAAACAAATGGTCACAAATCAAATCATGCAAAAATATTGTGATAAGAAACAACTGAGCTCAGCTCCACTGTGGCTTAACCTAAACCTTGCTCCTTGGAGGCATTTCCCACCCCCCCCTTTTTTTTTTTTTTTTTTGTAAATGGAGGAAAAATTTACATCCTGTTAAATCCATACAACTTAAGTGTAAAGTTAGATGAGTTGTGACAATTGCAAATATCCCTTTAACCCTGTCTATTAAAATACAGAGCATTTTTATCACCACAGAAAGATCCTTTATGCAATAACCCAGTTCATTCCATCCCACCTCACCCACATCCCGCAGGCAATCACCCTGGTTTTCTTTCACCATAGATTAGTTTGCCTATTGTGGAACTTCATATCAGTTGAATCACACAGTATGTACTCTTATATCTAGCTCCTTACACTCAGCATAAAATCTGGCAGTTTGTTCATGTTGTAGAATGTATCAGTGGTTTGTTCCTTTTGTTGCTGAAGAGTATTCTATTGTCTCTTTATATTGCAATTGTTTTTATCCATTCTCCTCATGATGGATTTTTAGGTTGTTTTCATTTTTGAGCCATTGTGAATAAATGAAACTACTATGAACATTGTTGTTTACATTTTTCTGTGTACTTAAGTTTTCATTTTTCTTGATAAATGCCCAAAAGTGGAATTTTTAGTCATAGAGTAGATGTATTTTTTGGTGGGGATGGTTGCAGTGGGACAGTCTCACTCTGTTGCCCAGGCTGGAGTGCAGTGGCACAATCTCAGCTCACTGTAACTTCCACCTCCTGGGTTCATGTAATTCTCGTGCCTCAGCCTCAGGAGTAGCTGGAATTATAGACATGCACCGCCATGCCAGGGTAATTTTTATATTTTTAGTAGAGATGGGTTTTCACCATGTTGGCCAGGCTGGTCTCAAACTCCGGACCTCAGGTGATCTGCTCACCATGACCCCCAAAGTGCTGGGATTACAGGTGTGAGCCACCATGCCCAGACAAGTAGATGTACTTTTAACTTTATAAGAAGCTATTAGAACAATTTCAACACTGGCTATACCATTCTACGGTACCTTCAGCAATGTATGAGAGTTTTGATTGCTTCACATCCTGAACAGTATTTGATGTTTTCAGGCTTTTTCATCTTTGCCATTTTAATGATTGTGTGATATATGCCACTGTGATTCTAATGTGTATTTCCCTAATAACTAATGACTGATGTTAATCACTTTCTCATGTGGTTATTAGCCATTTCTGTGCCTTTTATAAAATGCCTGTTCAAGGTTTTTGGCTGATTATTTTATTGGGTTGCTTTTCTTTCTATTATTGAGTTGTAGAAATTGTTTATATATCCTGGATACAAGTTCTTTATCATATATAGATATTGCCAATATTTTCTCCCAGCCTGAAGTTTTCATAGGTTTTCTTAGTGGTGTCTTTGGATGAGCAGAAGACTTACATTTTCATGAAGTGTAAGTCTACCTTTTCTATTTTATGGATAATGATTCCTAGTTAAGAAATGTTTATATAACCCATGTTTTCTTCCTGAAGATTTTTGCTTTTATAATTTGGTCTATGATATATTTCAAGTTGATTTTGTATAGAATGTAAGGAATGGGTCTAGGTTCATATTTTATATGTATGTGTGTGTATATATGTATAAATATATGTATACATATATCTCTATATATTGATATATAGTTATAAATGACTATAGATATATAGAGATTGCTATAGACATCCATAGATATATCTGACCATATATATCCGTTTCAGCACTGTTCGTTGAAAGGACTTTCCTTTCCCTAGTGAATGGCTTTGACGGCTTTATCAAAGATCAATACCACATTGTCTTGATTACTGAAGCCTTATAGTAAGTCTTGAATGCAATTAGGGTTCACTTTGTTCTCTTTCAAAACTGTTTTGGCTACTTTAGGTTGGTTACATTTCATCTTTAGAACCAGTTTATCAAATTCTAGAGAAAAGTCTGCTGAGATTTTGACTGGGCTTGTACTGAGTTTGTTGCCCAAGTTTTGAAGAGTAGAAATTTATCAGTATTGAGTCTTTGAGTCTGACAACACATGGACATGGAAGATTTATTTCTTTATATCTTCATTAATTTTTCCTAGTAATGTCATTTTCAGTGTAGAGGTCTTGAAAATATTTTGTTAAATTAAACCTAGGTATTTTATCATTTTTGATGCTATTTGTTGTTTAATGTGATGGGGAATTTTGTGTGTCAATTTGGCTCTTAGTCAATCAGTAATCTGTGTGTTACTATAAAGGTGTTTTGTAGACTTGATTAATGCCTATAATCAGCTCACTTTCAGTGAAAGAAGATTATGCTTGCTAATCCAGGTGGGTCTGATCCAACTTGAAAGGCTTTAAGAGTAGAACTGAGATTTCCTTGAGGAAGAAGGAATTCCTCCTGTGGACCAGAGCTTCAATTCCTGCCACGGTGTTTCAGCCTGCCTTGCTGATCCTGTCCTGTGAATTTCCAACTTACCTAGCCAGCCTCAACACTCATGTAGGCCAATATCTTGCAAAAAATTTCTTTATGTATATTCTAAAAGAGCACCTTCATTTTCTCACTACCCAATCTAGTAATCTGTCTCCACTTGAACTTCTTTGCTTCACCTCTTGCTAGTGGGAAGAAATGTCCATTTTCTACCCAGAGGCCAAATCCTCTACTTAATCCTTTGGATCACATCACCTCCAGCTTAGGGAATGACTTCATGATTCAAGCTCTTCAGTACACCAGCATTCTTTTTCTTTTTCAGTACACCAGCATTCTTAAGTTATCTATTATCTTAAATAAACAATTCTCTTTAGCCTTTGTGTGTCATTCTCGTTTTTGTGATAATTCTTTGGGACCTTGTGCTGCTGTTACTATCTCATCCTCTGTTTATTTGTTTAGCTACTGATATCAATTTATTAAGGTAGTTGACTTAAGTATCTGCAATGAAGACCTCAACTACTACTCCTGGCTCAGTACTGATGAAGTAATCTGCTTAGTGTCCAAGGAACTGTTAAAGTTAGTGAGTGCTTGGGGATTCTCATCTGGAAACAATTCCAATGGTTAGAACATTCATCATAAGACATTTTTCTTGTAGTGGTTCTTTGAGTATTGGTAGACATCTGAATCTGTCCCTTCACTTTAAGTTTTTCCTGTGTGCCTCTAATCAAGTCACCACACACCTTCTCCAAGGATTTTTACCTTGCCATTGGTTAGATAATTCTAGTTTGGTGAGTTGTCACCCCTAGTTCCACAAGTGTCTTTTCTATCTTCAAAAGCCATGGCTGCAGTGCCACTTCCTGAATGACTGTTTCTCAGGGAGAAATAGTGGTGGTGAACCCAGAGGAGCCTGTGGGTTCAGAGCTCTGCTGAAGCTGCAACCAAGTCAGAGGCCCCCTATTCCTTTTTAAGCCTATGCCAACTAAAGTTTCTGTCGATAGGCAAAAAGTACTCATTTTCTGGGTCAAAAAATGAATGCTAAGTTGCCAAATTCAGTGGATGTGATTCTGCATTCATTTTACTTATAGCCATTTAAACATTTCATTTAACTCAATCCCAATCTTTGCAATAATTAATTACTTCCTTCTTCTTGTAAAATGCTCCTGACTGTGTTCTTACAACGCTCCATTCTTATTTTCTTCCCAACTCCTTATTTACCAATTCAGTCACTTGCTTGCTCCTGAATGGACCTGGCAACTGATTTCCCCTGATTATATTCCCTTCTTGGGTAATATTTTCAGGTACTTGTAATATGTTTAATACCTGCTGGCACTAGTTCTAGTTTTCCTTAATCTTTTTTTTCCCAAGTTGTCTTTGCTACCATGGAATCAGCTAGCTTATAAGTAACAGAACTTGTAGCCAATAGTGAGTTAAAAAATACCAGAACACAGAAGTAAGGCTGTGTATTTGTCGTGGTTCTAAACAGTAGGCAACAGAATTCACTGTACTTGTTTCATCAGTAAGATGTTTATTGAAGGATAGGAGAAAGCATACAAAATCATTGGAAGGACTTGGGGAATGAAGGCTGAGGCTCAGAAAATATCTGCCACAATCACTCTTCAAAGCTACTGATTTTCTTCACCACTGCCAGCTTCAGATCAGGCTACCTCTATTTAACTACTCTACTTAACTCTATTCCTACCCTCTGAAGAGATATTCCACCCTTTCCTGTTTCCTTATGCAGTTCTATTCCAACTCAGTCAACTTATGGCTGTGTATGATTGCAGAAACGAAGTCATGTTTCTTTATGCTTGAGGCAAAGAACTAAGGAAAGGTGGTTTTATTCTATATTGGCAAGGCAAGATTCATAACTTAGGGGACTAGCAAAATCCAAAGGAGTTCAAAAATATGCTGAACAGGCCAAAACAACAAACGTCCACTATAGAGTGATTGAAAGGCATTGTTTGCAGAGGCTTATCATTTCTTTATGATTTCTCCTGATGTGTGCTCACATTTCCTTTTGGATAGCTTCACTGGAAGGGCAACAGCGTTCTAATCAGTTGAGACAACACCTTTGTGAAAGTCTGCTTGGCGTCAGGCGCTGTTCTAGAGGATGGCTCTGCTCTAGAGGATGGCTCTGCTCAACAGAGAGTCAGGAGAGAATATCCCAGCTAACTAACATCTAAAGAAGAGTAAGGACTTTTTCTGTTTTTTTCTCAGAAGCACCTAGTAAAATGTGCATTCTTCTGAACTAGACCACAGAACTTTTCCTGAAACAATCATTCTGGAAAGCAATTGGGAGTAGCTGATTGGTTTAAGCCAGTTGTGGACTACTGCTAACCTAGGTGAAGTGACCTTCCCTTGGAGTATATAAGATATTTGTGGGAGGAGCAAAAACAGTAAAACAACAGGAAGGAAATGAATTCTGGGTGAACCCAAACAGTAAATGCTCACTGCACTAATTCTATCTATTTATAATTCTGAATGAGCTTGAGAATTGCATTGACTTCTATAAGAATTGCATTATTCCAGCAAATAATTTTGAATGAATTAGCATCTTTATAAAATTTATTCTTCTTATTCCAGTATGAGAAAATTTCTCTTCACTTGTTATTATTTGTTATTGTTCATGAAAGTTTTCTGCTATCTTTCAAATATATTTTTGAGCAAGACTTTTTAACAATTTTCTAAGAATATTTCCTTTTTGACATGTCTGAATATTATCAATCTGTTTTTTAAATAAAATAATTCTTATTTATAAATAATTTTATAAATCTTGTTTATCAAAAATCTTGCCATTGAGGAATACATTTTACATTTAATTTTTAGATACTGCCAATAATTCATTGCTTTTCATTTTTTTTTTTTTTTTTATTTTTTGAGATGGAGTTTCACTTTTGTTGCCCAGGCTGGAGTGCAATGGCATGATCTCGGTTCACTGCAACCTCTGCCTTCCAGGTTCAAACAGTTCTTCTGTCTCAGCCTCCCAAGTAGCTGGGATTACAGGCACCTGCCACCATGCCCGGCTAATTTTTGTATTTTTAGTAGAAATTGGGTTTCATCATGTAGACCAGTCTGGTTTCAAACTCCTGACATCATGTGATCAGCCCACCTTGGCCTCCCAAAGCTCTGGGATTACAGGTGTGAGCCACAGCACCTAGCCCTGTTTTTAATTTCTAAAAGATAATTTTTAAGTTTCTGGCTTTGGCACTAAATACTAGAGCAATATATAACAGGTATGATACTTTTGCTATTTACTTAATAATACCAATGGAAAATTAAAAATTTAATAAGCGGCCGGGCGCGGTGGCTCAAGCCTGTAATCCCAGCACTTTGGGAGGCTGAGGCGGGTGGATCACGAGGTCAAGAGATCCAGACTATCCTGGTCAACATGGTGAAACCCCATCTCTACTAAAACTACAAAAAATTAGCTGGGCATGGTGGCGCGTGCCTGTAATCCCAGCTACTCAGGAGGCTGAGGCAGGAGAATTGCCTGAACCCAGGAGGCGGAGGTTGCGGTGAGCCGAGATCGCGCCATTGCACTCCAGCCTGGGTAACAAGAGCGAAACTCCATTTAAAAAAAAAAAAAAAAAAAAATTAATAAGCTTACTTATGGTATTTCACTACTAAATAAAAAATTTAAGTTGACTGATTTTGTAACTATAGTTAAGGATGTATTTCTACATTTTTAGGGCTACTTTAAAAATAAGCAGTGATGATTGAATAAAAAATCATAATCTTTTCAATTTTGTGTATTTGATAAGTACTATATGAAAAGACTTTCTAATGTGGAAAAATCCTTCCATCCAGAATTTAAGTAATTACTTTGAAAATGAATATAGTCATTATCATCACTCCCTAAATACTGAACTATTGAATTTTACTGTTAAAGGAAACAAGAAATTTCTGTTTTAGCCTCTTTCTATAACTGGTAGAAGCAAGGGTAAGATTTTTAAGGACACATTAATCTTCTTAAACATTGGCATATATTATAACTTTAACTTTGGTATTACTAAAACATTTATCATGAAAATGCATATTTTTCACTTTCTAAGTCATCTAATTTAGTTAAAGAAGCCAAATCTTTTGTCTTATGAAAAAACTTTAAAATGCTACAGTTTTATATTATTTTATCTTTGCATGCCTTTTCTAAACCAGTTTTTGGTTATTAAACTAGCACAATATGCAGGAAATTTATTTCACCTTTTCTGAATCATGTAAATGTAATAAAAAACCTCATTATATACTGAAAAAGAACAAATGAATAATAAGCAACTTTTGCCTTTTTCCTCCATCTACCAAAGAAATTTCTCATTTGATGCAATAAATTTTATTTCCTTAGGAAAACGTAAAATACATGCAAGTGATAAGAGACTTACATCTTTAACTTTTCCTCAAAATTTTTATTATGGATTTGTTTTAATTTCTTTTTCACAACTTTCATTTTCTTTTTATTTCTGTCTCCCTTTCCTTCATCCCTCTGAAATAGGGAAAATCTCAGGAAAGTAGAGTCCTTTGGTTTCAAATTTCCCATCTTTAAACTATATTAAGCAGTTTATGGAGTAGATTTTTTGAAGCCAATTCCAATAGTACATTTAAGATTCTTGGATGAGGAAGCCTTTTATAAATAAGAAGATTTTTCTTTTCAAATGTAGAAGGGCTCCCTTTTCACTAAGAAGAGAAATGTAAGCAGCTCTGTTAGAACATGTTCATTCTAAAGGAACTTGTTTCTTGAAAGTCTGTTTTTCCTGAATATATAAAGCAGGTAAAATCCTTTTTCTGTAAATTTTTTCTTATATTTTCACCCATACCTTTTTAGTGATGTTTATGGCCAAGTTGATCATTTTTAAGTTTTATTGAATAATTGTTAAAATTTAATTATTTTAGTGTTTCAGAAGAATTAAGTAAACCTGGCTGCAATCTTTAGTGTTGATTTGCTTATTTTGTTATTGAAAAAATGATCTTGAAACACTGTGACCTTCTTTCATGTAATGACTTTTTATGATGACCTTGAAGCTGATATAAAAACAGACCATCATTGATTGCCCTAGAGTGACAACCTTAGTGCTCTCTACTTTTTCTCTGACTTGCATAAACATTGCTTTGCAGAATTTTCACTTTCTTAACTTTCCATTTTTGGCTTTATTTTAAATTCACTTTTCCCCAAATTGGTTACTCTACCTAGCCTCCTCAGCAACCCTTCTTTCATAGTAAGTCCCACGTTCATATAGATACATTTTTATAGAGAACCAGGTTAACCAAGTTACATTCCTCACTCCCAGCACAGAGATGAGCTTTACAGCTTCTAAAATAAAACCCTAACTTTTTGGATTGTATTAAAAGATGCTGACTATCACATCTCTTATTTGGGAATTCCCTTGGCTTAGATTTTCTGCTCTGTGAAACAAATCAGATTTTTCTCTAGTCCTGAAGATTACTGTTTAATTATGGCTATTATCATCATCATTAATCACTAACATGAATCTCTACAGTCACGCTATTACTGTCACATCTCTAAACTTCTGTGTGTCACTTTACCTAGAATACAACTTTTCTTCTTTCTCTAGAAAAATGCATCTAAAAATGTATCTACTCTATATTATCTATATAGGCTGATTTCTTTACTTTGTATTTTCTCACTATCCTGAACACTCAGACAAACAACAGCAACAACATAAAAACCGTTTTCTGCCGATCTCTGCCCTCCTTGGATTGGAACTAAATTGTTACCTTCCACTTGCTCCATGGAAAAAGCCAGCTACAGGGGTCCCTGTGCTGGCCAAGCCAGTGAGCCTGTGAGGAGGCTGGTCCAAGGAGAAAGTGGGCCAGCTCCCATGATCTCGTCCCACTTTCCCAACGCGGGACGCTTTGTATAGGTGTATACAGTATATATATGTTTTTAAGTGACCTCCTCTCCTTCCGCAGACCCCACCAGCCCAAAGGCCTTGGGACTTCCCACCACCTTGCTCCACAGATCCAGCTAGGCCCAACCTGTGCCTCACCCCATGTGGCTGGGTCTCTGGCTGATCCTGGGGCTTTGTCTTCCTTCCATCAGTTCTTCTGGTTGTATTTTTTTTTTTTTTTTAAGAACTCAAAACATAAAAGACTTAGAGGAAGGGTGAAAAAAAAAACCCTTTCCTAAGACTGTAATTAGTTTGCCCTTGCTTATAAATTACTTCTTATATGTGTTTTTATATGATCATATTTTTTAATGATGCAAGAGAGCTTATCTGTTATTTTGGATGAATGGCTTGGTTTGAACATTAAAAAACAATCCACTATTCTCTTTTTCATGAATTCTGATACCATGCACTATCATCTGTGGTTCTTTCCTAAATTATGTTAGTCTTTTCTGTGGCTTATCTAGACAAATGTAAAAGCTGCTGTAACACATTGGAACTTTAATTTGTTAAAAAGTGAAAAAATAAGTAAATAAGCCCTTGTGTGTAAAAAAAAAAAAAATGGTAACACCAGGAGGGATTTTCCAGTGGACTCACACAAGGATTTATGGTTCAAGGTTTAAAATCTAATAGCATGAGTAATGAAGCAAAAGTAATCTATATTAAATATATTTACACTTTTATGAAATGTAAGCTTGGATCATGTAGAGTTCATAAACTAAATAGTAAAAGAGAATTCCAAGATGAAATCATTTTATTACATAGGAACACTTGATTTGTCAACTTTGAAATCCCAGAATGCTGTTTTTTTATTTTTCAGACTCTGTTTGCTTGTTTTGGTGTTTAGCCCAATGAAAGATATCTCAGGAGATCATATTTTATAAGTGAATGCAAACATATGAAGCAACTTGATGGTTTGCAGTTTATATTTAAACAAATTTGTATTATCCTGGTTTAATTATGTTACCCGTAATGTAGACAAGTCTTATTTTTATTAAAGAAAAAAAGCTGGTCTCAGAAGCACAGAAACTAGAACTAGTGAGTCACATGAATCTATAGAATCAGCTCTGCTAATTCCATACAGATGTCCTAGTGCATTCCTGTAAATTTTCAGACTGAAAAGGAAATGTTAGTTACACCCTTCCTCTTTACAGCCCAGGGTAAAATATTTCACATATTGTACATATGTTTTACTGGAAGAAAAAAGGGACAAAAATTAAGAAGCAGTTATTTTGGGCTTAGTATTTTACCATTAATGTTAAAGAATAAGTGTATTTGAAATCGCGGCTTTAAATGAAAGCACACAATCTCTTTGCAGACATCTATCCCTATATTTCAAGTATAAAAGTATAGTTTGTATCCATTTCTAACATGCCAAATAATATAGTTGTCATGTGGTTATGTTTACTATAACCACAAGAGGATAGATAGGATTGCTTTTCATAGATACTGACAAGGGTAAAAACACCCCTGGAAGGAATTATACAGTGACTAGGACAGTGCTGCCTGATCTCTTGGCTGGTATCTCTGTATTCTCCAGATCAGTACATGCAAAATGGCTTATTAGTTAATAGGCCCATCTGCAGATGGACCAGTGGGCTCTTGGCTTTCTGTCAGGTATTGAAAAAATCTTTGGTACCCTCATATTTTTGCTTTGAAGGGGGATTTAGAAATTATCTAGTCCAGGGGGAGGTAAATACACAGCATGGCTACTGACCCTTCCACTCCAACGGTCTTCTCCACCACGCCTGAACTTGACTCTCAAATCTTTCTCAATATATTTTTATGGATAACTATTACTACTCAAATAGAAATGCCACATATCATGAAGATTGTCCATCTTCCCTGATTTAGTTCTGTCTGCATTTTTTGGTTTTGTTTTGTTTTTTGAGACAGGATCTCACTTTGTCAACCAGGCTGGAGTGCAGTGCAGTGGTGCAATCACAGCTCACTGCAACCTGTGCCTCCTGGGCTCAAGCATTCCTCTCGCCTCAGCCTCCTGAGTAGCTGGGACTGCAGGTGCACACCACCATGCCTGACTACTTTTTATTGTGTTTTTGGTAGAGACAAGGTTTCACCATGGCCCAAGGCTGCCTTGAATTACTAAGCTCAAGCTATCTGGCTGCCTTGGCCTCCCAAAGTGCTGGGATTACAGTCCTGAACCACCACCGCACCTGGCTGCTTTTTCATTTTTTTATAAGTAAACTGAGGCTTGGAAAAGCTAAGAGACAAGTCAGAAAGAGACTGGCCACTTGGCTCTTAAGTGTCATGAATGGAATCTGAGTCTCTGAACTTAGTCCTAAAGACATACACATCAACGATGCTCCTCTGGTAAGACTTGGGATTTCCCTAATAATCATTAATCAGTCAACTAATATCCAAAGGCAACTGAGACCTGGAACACTCTATTAAAATGCCCAGCAGTTGGGTAAACCATCAAGCTAGCTTTGGAACCATGAATAGAACCATAAATCTGGTACCTGGTACCAGAAAATAAACTCCTATGGTTTTCCAGAGGTGTTGTGGTAGGCAGGGCAGATGGCTCTGAGTCATGGTTAAAACATTCAGAGACATGCAGATTGCAAATCCTGGAAGCAGAGAAATGAAGGGGAGTTTACAGGTTCTGTTTTAAGGACTTGCATAAGGAACTGTGTTTATAACATAATGTTTAGAGATAATGCAGCAGAAGCTGGGAGAGATGCTTGTTCCAATTATCCAGTTTGTTTGAGAAGCTTGTCAACAGGAAACAGAGATTTGCTCTGCACGTATGTTTAGATTGGGGAAATATTAGCAGTAAGACTTGCAAAAAGGTGCTGGGCAACACAGTTTCAAAAATTGAGATCAACTAAAGCAGGTTAGTATAGGGGTGACAAGTAGCTAAATAATGCTTGCAAACCTTAGCAGATGCCACCAGCCAACAGAATTCTCAGTTATATGTAGCCACTTGGCTGACTCAACCAATGCCCTGGATATATGACTCAGCATCTTGTATCTGAACCACTTGTGGAGCAAGATGCTGGAGGAGACTTGGAATTGGCTTGCTCTTCACCACCAATCCAAGACCTTTGTCAGAGATCACACCCCTGACATGCTGTTATCAGTCCCTTGGTGATCATCAAAAACACACATCTGGAAGAGCCAGTATAGATAGAACAAATTCACAATCAAATTGAGCCTGCTTTGGACTTCGGGAGTTTGAAATATCTTATCCTATTGGCTTGGTTATGGCAAGAAGTTAGGGTGAGGATGCAACACATTTTATGACAGCGTGCACTAGACTCTTTACATTACCAACTTTCTACATTTATAGGAGTTAGAAATCTGGAGGAAAGGTATTTCCTTCAATGCGGCACATAGATGTGAGTTGGGAACACTGGTGAGGCACTAAAGTGTCAGAAGGAAAAAGCGCAACAGGGGGCCTGGCTCCAAACCCTGCTCTCCTCCTCCTCCTCAAATCCAAGTGCTGTCCTCCCTGGCTGCATGACAGGTATACGTTCTCCAGTTTACACTTCTGAAGGTTTTGATGAACCTATCCAGGCAGGGCCAGACAGTAAACAGACATTCAGAAATAGTCACACACTCCACCCTGTACGAGAGTGGGAGAGTTGGAAGGTGAGCTGACTATGAGTGGGGGAGACCCTAAGTGCCACAAGAAAATATTATAGTCTCCGTAACCAGAAGAAACTACAGTAAAATACACTGAGTCTTCTCAGAACAAGATTTAAGGGGGAGGCTACAGTTGTATCTTAAGCTAATAATCAGATTTTATTTTGTCAAACTTTCTGGATGGACTTTTGGTTGTGCAGATTGGGGCCAGGGTATGGCACACACTCTGAGGAAAGCTATATGGGGATGGAATGGGAAAGGCTAAGAGATACACAGAGATGTGACAAGTCCCTTAGATGGTCAGGCTTTGGGGGAAATAGGGATATTGTATCAGTCAATAGTTCTGGCAAAGAAAAGATGGCACATTTAACTTAGGGTAATTTGAAGAGAGTTTAATAAAAGGACTATAAAAGTAGCATGTAGGAAAACTATAAGAGGTACTGCAGAATCCCTGAACTGATAAGAAAAAGACATCATTGTCATTCCTAGATCTGAAGGGCAGGACTTGTTCAAAAGCTAGAGTCAGCAAGGCATGTGATGAGAAGGCTGCCTACCAGGTATAAAATCTCTGTGGTGGGATGAAGACGACACAGGACAACCTTGCAGGGTATAGGCCAGGGGATCTCAGCCTCTTGCCCTGCTATTGTTCCTGCTGTAATCTGCCATTGACCAGAGACAAGAATTCCAACTACGTAGTCAATGCAGGTCAACCTCCTAAGGCACAGACAGGTTGGAGAATGGTGGAGAGAGATAGGATCTGAAGGGAAAATGGAAGATATTCAGCACTGAATTTTGAAGGTGATGTTTAGGTTTTGCTACATTATGTGGAATGTAAACCACTATTATTCCATCACTCCATGAAAATGTCAGTAAAAATCAGCCTTATTCATCAGTGATTCTTGGAAATAAATGTTTGTTGTGAGTGTGTAGCAATATTCACGACAGCCAAGATATAAAGTTAACGTATAAAAGATAAAAGATAACAGATAAAATAAAGAAAATGTGATCCATATACACAATGGAATATTATACATCCATTAAAAAGAATGAAATCCTGTGATTTGCAACAACACCAATGGAACTAGAGGACATTATGTTAAATGGAATAAGCCAGGGACAGAAAGACAAATATCGCATGTTCACACTTACATGTGAAAGCTAAAAAATGTTGAATCCATGAAGATATAAAGTAGAATGATGGTTACCAAAGGCAGGGTTGTGTATGGGGGAGGTGGGATAAGAGGGATTGGTAAATGGGCACAACAACGTGAATGGAACTAGAGGACATGGTCAAGCTTTGGGGAAGATAGGGATATTGTATCAGTCAATACTTGTGGAAGTAAATGTGTGTTGTGAGGATGCTTGATGAAGGGTTTTATGCGGTTAACTTTAAGGCAGGTGCCACATGAGGTTTAGCCAACAAATCTCAGTTGAATTGAGTTATGTATATTTGAGGGATATTTAGTTAATAATTAAAAACTCTGACAGTTTTCCCATATTTAGTTAATTCCTTTTTAAGAAACAAGAAGGAATTATTTTCCCTTTTAACTTACTCTTTTTTTAACTTTTAGTTTTTTTTTTAATTACTTAATAGTTATATGTATTAATGGGGCATGTGTGTTTTTTTGAGATGGAGTCTCTCTCTGTCACCCAGGCTGGAGTGCCACGGCACAATCAGGGCTCACTGCCTCCGCCTCCTGGTTTCAAACAATTCTCCTGCCTCAGCCTCCTGAATAGCCAGGATTACAGGTGCCTGTCACCATGCCCAACTAATTTTTGTAGTTTTAGTAGAGACGGAGTTTCGTCATGTTGGTCAGGCTGGTTTCAAACTCCTGACCTCAGGTGATCTGCCTGCTTCAGCCTCCCAAAGTGCTGAGATTACAGTCATGAGTCACCACACTCTGCCACGTGTGATATTTTGATACAAGTATACAATATGTAATGATCAAATCAGGGTAATAGGATATCTATTAACTCAAGCATTTATCATTCTTGTGTTAGGAATATTCCAATTCCACTCTTTTATGTTTTTTGAAATATGAATAAGTTATTGTTATCTATAGTCACCCTATTGTGCTACCAAATTCCAGATCTTATTCCTTCTATGTAACTGTATGTTTGTGCCCATTAACCAATCCCTCTTACCCCACCTCCCCCATACACAACCCTGCCTTTGGTAACCATCATTCTACTTTGTATATCCATGGGTTCCATTTTGTTTAGCTTTCACATATGAGTGTGAACATGTGATATTTGTCTTTCTGTCCCCGGCTTATTGCATTTAACATAACATCCTCTAGTTCCATTCATGTTGTTGCAAATGACAGGATTTCATTCTTTTTAATGGATGTATAATATTCCATTGTGTATATGGATCATATTTTCTTTATTCCATTATCTGTTGATAGACACTTAGATTGACTTTGTAACTTTGCTGTCATGAATAATGCTATGATAAACATGAGAGTGTAGATATCTCCTTAATATACTAATTTTCTTTTTTTTTTTGGATATATGCCCAGAAGTGGGATTGCTCGATTATATGGGATTTCTAATTTTAGTTTTTTGAGGAAACTCCATACTGTTCTCCATAGTGTCTGTACTAAATTACATTCCCACCAGCAGTGTAGAAGAGTTCCTCTTTTTCCACATCCTCACCAGCAACTATTATTGCCTGTCTTTTTGATAAAAGCCACTTTCACTGGGTTGAGGTGATAAATCATTGTAGTTTTGATTTGCATTTCTCCAATGGTTAGTGATGTTGAGCATTTTTTCACATACCTGTTGGCCATATGTATGTCTTCTTTTAAGAAATGTCTGTTTAGATCTTTTGCCTATTAAAAAAAAATCAGATTATTGGCTGGCTGCAGTGGCTTATGCCTATAATACCAGCATCTTGAGAGGCTGAGGTGGGCAGATCAATTGAGGCCAGGAGCTCGGGACCAGCCTGGCCAACATGGCAAAATCCTGTCTCTACAAAACTAGAAAAATTAGCCAGTCAGTATGGTGGCACACACCTGTAATTCCAGCTACTTGGGAGACTGAAGCAAGAGAATAGCTTGAACCTGGGAGGCAGAGGTTGCAGTGAGCTAAGATCGTGCCGCTGCACTCTAGTTTGGGCAAGAGAGCAAGACTCTGTTTCAAAAAATAATAATAATAACAAAATAAAATAAAATCAGATTATTATTATTCTTTCAGACACAAGATCTTTCTATGTTGCCCAGGCTGGAGTGCACTGACCATTCACAGGTGTAATCACGACACACTGCAGCTTCAAACTCCTGACATCAAGCGATCCTCCTGCCTCAGCCTCCTGAGTAGCTGGGATGATAGGTGCACACACCACGCCTACTGCTATAGAGTTACTTTTGACTTGTTCTTAAAGAAACTCAATGTAATAAAAAAATTCTAGAACTCTCTTCTTATAGTTGGTAAAATTAAGACAAAGCATTACTCTGTGGCTTATGGGCTGTAGGGATTCTTGGATTCATGACTGGAGGACTTTCACAGTTGGACCCCAGCACCTAAGACAGTGCATTTCACAGAGTAGGTACTCACTTTGTTGAACTGAAATAAAGAAATGTGTGAATGAATAAATTGAAATGTTCTTGACTCCAGCTAGTGCTTGCTCCTGATGAGATAGGCAGGGGAGTAACATGCCCGTCTTCAGTGACAGAATGCCTTCTTTCTTTTGGTTTCCCTCCTTGTGTTTCCTATTCCACCTCCTGGAGACAGGGGAGTTGAACATGCATGGAGGCCAATGGTGCTTACCTCCATTTGGACTTCAGCCAAAAGCAGACAGGGGAGTTTGTCCCTTCCAAGCCCTTCCAGCCCTGCAGAAGTCTGAGGAAACATGTCTCTCCACGAGGAAGGTTGCCTGGCTTCCCTTTCCCAAACACACAAAGAACCCACCAGCTACCATCCATTCCCCTGTAGAAGACTAGCACCCCTGCAAACTCACTGTCTATGTTTACAGGAGAGAGGCCATTCCTTGTACGAAGGGGTGAATGGTAAAGGACGAGGCTTTATGAAGACCTCTTTGTGGAGTCTGATTTTCTTGCCTATGTCATTATCCTTCACTCTGATAATTCTGCAGCATAGAGGCTTTATCTGAATAAAGTGACAGTTCGTCTTTATTTAGAACTATGTCAAATGTTACATTTTCTTAGCTGCCAGTGCTGGTGTATGAAACACAGTGAGTCTTTGAATATACTTTGGCAACAGCTTTTCCACTATTCCTGTATTTCTTCCACCATTGCTTTCTCATCATCGATACAGATGTCTCTATATTTTTGCCAATTTATTTGATGGTGTGTTAACAACTGTTCTAAACAATTGTGAATCTATTCTCCTTTAGTTTTCGTGTCAAATACTTTATAAAGCAATAAATCAACCCCGGGAAATAGATTATGCAGTCTGCAAACATCTTTACTCTTTTTTCCACAAACCAAAAAAATTTCAAAAATCTTTGCCTAATGCCTATTTTTTCAAATATGTTGAGAATACATTGTTTCTTGTATTGACTTTCTAGATAATGTTACTAATCATTTTTGTGAGGCTACTCATTCTTTGTCGTTACTGCTTTATTAACTGTTGATGTTCAATAAGCTTATCTCTAGAATCATGTTGCTGTCTTTTATGTGCAGTGTTGTAACTTAGTTTCAGAGATCTTTTAAAAGCATTATTAATGTCAGAGCAACTGATAAGTCAACACTTTATTTGTGTAAATATCTTTCAACTTTATTAAGCTGTTTCACTTCTGTCTGCCTCTGTGACATACATGCTTGGATCTACCGTTGGGGGTGCTCATCTCCAAAACATTAATCTCTATTTTCATCTTCAAATTTTTTTTCTAGCCACACAGCCTAAAAAGCAACAACTCCACCAGCGCCCCCTGACTGTGGGATTCAGAGCCTCAAGTTTCCTGTCATTTGTATACCATCACTCTATCCACAGAAAACGTAAAATAACTCTTCTGATCTGATGGAATCACAAATGAGTTAACCTCCGAGTAGTTGACTTGACTTTAAAAAGCACAGAGTCATGGCATTGGCATTGCACCTCTGCCATATAAAAAGCTTGGAAGCTGTCACTCCCATCCTTAAAATAATAGTGCTGAACAACCTGAAAACCAATGACTTTTCTTAGACCCATCCGAGAATTGGGGTCACAGGGCAGACTGTCGCTGTGAAATCTGGAGACACAAGTTAATATGGAAAATTGCAGTCAAGATCAGCTTATCTGGAGTAAAACCCGCTGGAGCCATAAACTGATAGGACCACTTAAATGGTAATCATTTTTAAAAGTTTCTAGATAATTGGTTTAACTAATTATTCTGACAACTTTCCAGATAAAACCAAGCAATCTGGCTTCTGAGCTCAGCTCTTAAAATCACAATACTTCATTGCCTTTCAGATGATGGAGGCTGAGTGCGGACTAGTTTGAAAGTATAAACTAAGGGGGTCCAGTCTTAGGGTATTCCCATGCTTTTGTGCTTTCAACTTCTAGAAACCCTACCACATCCTCATGATGAAGATTCAAGAAAAATCCTCTTGTGTTTTTAGAGGGAGGAGAAACAAATTGGCTATTTTGACACATGCTCAGTGTTATTTATAGCAAAGGCCTACTGCCCACGGGAAAAGACCTTACTAGACCTTAGGAAGGGCAGTTAATCAAGAAGAAGAAGAAATGCATACATTAGAAAAGAACAAAGATGTAAAATCAATAATTTATGTTTCCCCTTAAGTAATTTCCTAGCAAAAGAAAAGTACTTAACTATAAAGCAAGCAGAAAAAAAATAATAAAAATTGAAGCAAAAATCAATAAAATTGAAAACAGAAAATTAACCGAGAAAATAATGGAACTGAAATCTGAATCCTTAAAAAGAATAATAAAAGTCATAAATCTCTACCCTGGCTAACCAAGAAAAAAAAGAGAAGGCAAACATTACTAATATCAGAAATGAAACAGGGGTTATTTTTTCTGATCCTATGGACATTAAAAGTATATAAAATAATGTTACAAACAACTCTAAGCAAAAATTTGATAACAAGTGAAATGTACTCATGCCTTGAAAAACATCAACTACCAAAACTCACACTAGGATAAATATATAATATAACCAGGCCTATCTGTTTTGGTTTTAAATATATAATATATATTATAACCAGGCCTATTGATTATCAGTTTTATTAAATTATTAAACCCTCTCAAACTGGTGCTTTCTTTTTTGAAGGTTAATTATGAATTATTGGTTTTAAAAAAACCAATAATTAATGATGATTTAAAAAAAATTAATAAGCTCCAAGAAAGAAAGTAGTTCAAGAGGGTTCACTGGTAAATTCTAACAAACATTTATAGAAGAAATGATATCAATAACTACAATCACTTCCAGAAAATAGAAGCAGAGTTAACACTTCATAACTCATTTTATGGGGCTAGCATTACCCAAATTATAAAACCAAACAAAGACATAAGAAAGGAAAATTACAGACAAATATCTCTCATAAACATAGGTGCAAAAATGTTCAACAAAATATTAGCAAATTGAATCTGGCTATGTATAAAAATAATTATACAATACAACCAAGTGGGATTTGTTACAGGTGTATAAGGCCAGTTCAACATTAAAAAATTAATGTAATCCATCACATCAACAGGCTAAAAAAGAAAAAAATTATATAATCGTATAAAAAATGCATTTGATAAAATCCAGCACCCATTCATGATAAAAACTCAGCAAACAAGAGTGCAGGGGAAGTTTCTGAAGTTGATAAAAAAAAATTACAAAAACTACATCTATCATTATGATTAATGGTGAGAAACAGTGCTTTTCCCCTAAGAGGAGGAAAAAAGCAGATGTCTCCTCTCACCACTCCTATTAGACATTGCACTAGAAAAGGAAATAAAAGGTAGACAAATTGAGAAGAAAGAAATTATATTGTCTTTATTCATAGATAATATAGTTGTCTATCTACAAAATTTCAAAGAATCAGCTAAAAACTGTCCTGAAGTGAACTAGTATAGCAAGGTAGCAGGGTACAAGGTCAATATAGAAAAGTCAATTATTTTCCTATATACTTACAATGAACAATTGGAATCTGAAATGAAATCTTTGATACCATTTACATTAGAACCCAAAAAAGAGAAACAGATACAAATCTAACAAAATATACATGGAACCTAGAGACGGAAATCTATAAAATGCTTATGCAAGAAGTTAAAGAAGATCTAAATATACTGAGAAATATGTGATTATGGATTGGAAGACACAGTACTGTTAAGATGTCTATTTTCCCAGCTGGATCTGTAGATTCAAAGGAATATCAGTCAAAATGCCTAAAAGCTATCTTGTGAATATTAACAAACTAATTCTAATGTTTATATAGAAAAGTAAAACACTCAGAAAACCAACGCAATCGTGAGAAACAGAAAAACTGTAAGGCACACAAACCTCAGTTTTAAAACTTGCTATAAAACTACAGTAATTAAGATACTGTATTATTGGAAAAACAATTGACACATATATTAATGGAATAGAATAGAGAGCCCAGAGATAGACCCATACAAATGTATTCAATGGATCTTTAACAAAAGAGCAAAGACAATTCAATGGAGAAAGATGGCCTTTTAACAGTGGTGCTGGAGTACTTGGACATCAATATGCAAAAAAGTTATACTTCAGACATTTCACAAACAAACTCAGAATGGATCATATATTTAAATGTAAGCTGCAAAACTGGAAGACAACATAGGAGAAAATCTAGACAACCTTGTGTTTGGTAATTAGTTTTTATAAACAACACCAAAAACACAATCCAGGGAAGGAAAAATGGATAAATTGAATTTAATTAAACGGGAAAAATATTTGCTTTGGCAAAGACTAAAAGAATCACCATTCACAGAATGAAAAGAAAAACTACAGACTGGGAAAACCACTGTTAGGAGAATCTAAACATAAGTCTCATATTGGGAGAAAATGTTCAAAAAACACATTTGATCAGCAACTGGTATCCAAAATATAAAAAGAATTCAAAAACTTATTAATGAAATAATTGAATGAAAAAATGGACAAAAAATCTAAATAGACACCTCACCAATGAAGACGTAAAGTTGGCAGATAATTATATAAACATGTTCAGCATAATTTGTCATTAAAGAATTGCAAGTTAAAACAACAAGATACAACTGCACACCTCTTAGATGCCTGCAATTAAAAAAAAGGCAATACCAAATGTTGCTGAGGATGTCGAGCAGCAGAAATTCTCATTTATTATGGGTGGGAATACAGGGTACAACATTTTTTAAAGGTGGTTTGGCAGTTTCTTACAAAGCTAAACACAATATTACCATAAAGCTTCAGCGATCATGCTCCTATCTACTCACCCAAATGGTTGAAGGCTTATGCCTATGCAAAAAACCTGCACATGAACATTTATAGAAACTTTACTAATAATAACCCAAAATTGAAACCATCAAGATTTCAAGTTTTTCAATAGTTAAAAGAATAAACAAATGGTGATATATCCATGCAAAGGAATACTACTCAGTGATTTTTTTAAAAAAGGGCTTTCAGGCCACAAAAAGTAAGGAGGAAGCTTAAATGCATATTGCAAAAGAAAGCAGTTGGAAAAGGCTATGTACTGTATAATTCCAGTTCTGAAACATTTTGACAAAGGCAGAACTGGAAAGGCAGTAGAAACATCAGTGATTGCCAGGATTCAGGGTAAGGCTGTGATGAGTGGAGATGAATAGATGTAGCTTATGGGATTCTTAGGATGGTGAAACTATTCTGTGTAATACTGTAATGGTGGATATGTGACATTAATCATTTGTCAAAGCCCTTAGAAATTTATAACCCAGAGTGAACCTTAATGTGTGTAAATTTTTAATATAGTTTAGGAGTTCAGGTATCTCAGGAATGAATACAGCTAATGATAAGATAATTACACTGTATAACAAATATCTAAAACAATCTCATTGAAGTGGGTAAGGTAAAAGGTGCTGACCTAAGTAACTATGGACATACATAGAGTCAGTTAGACTAAAGGCAGAGAGAGCTGCTCAAAAGGACCATACTCTAGTTGACAAAGTGGTTTCCCACTTTATCAGAGATAAAGGTTAACAATTCTGTGCATGTTTTCTAGAATAATAGATGGATGGCAGATGGTGGTAGCTAATTTTCTCACTGTTGGAGTGGGAATTTAGATAAGCAAGGGGAGGAAGCCGGAATACTTCCCATGGCAATAATTCAGCAATGGAGACATCAGTAATAATTCATGTTTAACATGATATAGATAAAGATGGTTATATACAGAAACATTGATAGATATGTATATATGCGTGAGTTAGAGACAAACATATATTCCTTTGCCCTGTCACCTGGAAGGGCTTAAAAGAAACACCACCATATTAACAACAATCACGCCTAGTTCCTAGTGCCCAGATCTTGTTTTCTAGTGTCATTGTCTATTAAAAAGGAGCCCATGCTCCTTAGAGAAGTGACTGTTTCTAGTACTGGGGCAGGAAATACACAAGATGAGCCTGAAACACTGTGTACTGCCAAAAAAGTAATAAAGTGCTCAAGATAAATTAACAAGTTTTTAAAAAACCCAACACACACACACACACATTGTGGAGTATGACGAAAAGCATAGACACCAATGGAAAGAGCTTCCAAAGGTCGAAGCAGGAAAATTCGAGTACAAAATAAGTAAGTGGTGTTGAATTATAACCCAAACTATTAAGCAACCATCCATAGAATCCATACTAATATGAATAAATTATTGACTCATATGGTTTGACTGTATCCTCACCTGAATTGAATTGTAGTTCCCCTAGTCCCCACGTGTCGTGGGAGGGACCCGGTGGAGACAACTGAATCTTGGGGGCTTTTTCCTCTTCCTGTTCTTGTGACAGTGGGTTAATTGTCATGAGATCTGATGGTTTTATAAGTGACCCTTCGCTAGGCACTCATTTCTCTCTCCTACCACCATGTGAAGAAGGACATATTTTCTTCCCTTTTCACCATGATTGTAAGTTTCCTGAGGCCTCCCCAGCCTTGCAGAACTGTGAATCAATCAAACCTCTCTCCTTTATAAATTATTCAGTCTCAGGCCGTTCTTTATCATGGCATGAAAATGGACTAATATGTTGAATAAGTTAATATCTTGGGGAGGAGACAATTATTTCATACAGAAAAGTTTCAAAAAATTCTGTTGTTACTCCAACATCAAGAAGGAGGAGAATAACTCCCTACTCTTTAAGTGAAGGCTGTACATAGTAACTTCACTCCAAAGATTGCAGAATGAAAAGTGGGAGAAAAATAAGTTTACAGTGGAGAAACCTGAAAGACACTACTTCAGCCACATGATCAAAGTCAGTATTCATAAATCATAAGTCATGTTGCTACTATGCAATCTTGAAATGATGTGACAAAAATCTTACTTTACCTTTGTCATCCTGCTTTCTCAAACCCATAACCAACCCCAACTTAATGAGAAAAACATCAGATTCCAGTAGAGGGGCATCCTACAACATGCTTGACCAATGTTACTCAAAACTGTCAAGATACCCAAAATGAGGAAAGTCGGAGAAACTGTCACAGCCAGGAGGTGCCTAAGGAGACAATTTGATGCAATTTGGCACCCTGGATGGGATCTTGGAACCAAAAAAGGACATGAGGTAAAAATTAAGAAAATCTGAATAAACTGTGGAATTTCGTTAAAATAATGCATCAATATTGCTTATTGAAAGAATAGTCCCAAATTAATGTAAGATGCTAATGACTGAAGGAACTGAGTGTGGGTAGGGGACATGTGAAAACTCTCCTTACTGTCTGCTTGATTTTTCTTAAATCTGAATTATTTATTTATTTATTTATTTATTGGTGGAGTTTTGCTCTGTCACCAGGCTGGAGTGCAGTAGTATGATCTCGCCTCACTGCAACCTCCGCCTCCCGGGTTCAAGTGATTCTCCTGCCACAGCTTCCCTAGTAGCTGGGACTACAGGCGCACACCAGCACATCCAGCTAATTTTTGTATTTTTAGTAGAGGCAGGGTTTCACCATGTTGGCCAGGATGGTCTTGATCTTTTGACCTCATGATCCACCCACCTTGGCCTCCCGAAGTGCTGGGATTACAGGCATGAGCCACCACACCTGGCCGAAAATTTACTTTAAAATAAAGTCTGTTAATTAAACAAATATACAGAATCCCCACTTTATACAATGTAGCTTCAAATTCTGCATTTTTACCTATCATAAATAAACATTTTACAATGCCATCAAAAATCGACTAATGGATATTAAGCACATGGGAAGCTTAAGTGTAAGTTTCAGTGCTCATTGATAATGCTTTTAGGTCACAACATTCCCTCCCTCCTTATTACATCTTTCAGCTGGCTAGAGCCTTGCATTTGTGAGGACTCCCTTGGTTGCAAGTTACAGAAATGCACTTAATCTAGCTATGGCAAAAATAGATAACTTTTCTGGGAGATTGAAAGCTGTTGGCTTCAGCCTTGCCTGAACCTAGGAATTTTTACCATTATCATCAGAAATTATTAGAATCTATCTCTCATCTCTACTATCTTCTGTCCTGGTTTAATTCCCAGGCAGAGTATCACCATGTAATGGTTAAGATGGTCAAGCTAGGCCAAGGTTGACACAGTATCTAGACTGTCAAGCTGGAATGAAAGGGTACTTCTTTCCTGATAGTTCCCAAGGAGAGCTTTTATTTGTTCAGTTTGGATCACTTGTTCATCTATCAGACAGTTGCTGAGTTTGATCCAATGTTCCCTTAACTAAGCATAGGTGATGTCCCACGTCTAGATAACTCCACTTGAACCACTAGACTGAGAGAGAAAAGGAAAATTTTCCAAAGGGAAAAGGAGGATTTTACTAATAAAAGAAAGAAGAAAGGATGCAATGTGATTTATGGTGAATGCCTTTTTGTGTGTACTTGAGGTGTGTGGCCAAGTTGTATCAGTTTGTCCTTTGGAGGGCTGGAGACTGAGTAGCAAATGTCAGTCAAGCAAATGCTGTATGATTGCATGACGGATCCTCAAATTAAAACCCTGACACTGGGGATCAAGAGTGACTCTCTGGTTGTCAACACATTGCGTGTGTTGTCACACATTGTTACTGGAAGAATTATGTCATCTCCATGTGATTCTACAAGAAGAGGAAAACTGGAAGCTTTTTTTTCTCCTTGTTTCTCCTGGACTCTGCCCTGTGTGCCTTTTCCCTTCACTGATTTTAGTCTGATCATTTCACTGTAACAAATCATTGCTATGAATATAATAGCTTTTATTTTTTTAGTCCTGTGATCCTATCTAAGAATCATTGAGTTTGAGGATGGTCTTGGGACCCTGATACACCAATATTTAAAAACTAGGATATTTTACACGGAAATCTACAATGCTTCAGTAATCACTCCAAGTTCTAGTTACAGAAACAGCCTGATGATCCTTTTGGGAAATTTTCTTTCTCCCATTGCAATATAGGTTTTCGAGTGTCTTCATCAATGTAGTTCACCTTTGAAATATCCATGTCAATAAATTGTGGTATTACATCATTTTAGGCCATTTTAAATTTCCTTCGCTTTTGTCATTTTTGCCTTTTGAAGGAATAAGAAACTTCTAAGTTATTAAAAGTAAATTTAAAATTTAGAAATTCTTAGAAATAAATGTAATATGTAATATAACTTCAGTTAAAATGTTTTATTTATTAGAATATAAAGTAAATAACAGAAGCTATACTCTTAGAGAATATCACTATATGAAGATATACTTTCTACAGATACAAAGGAAACAGAATGAAATAATGATTGACCCTATTTATAATTTCTTTCTTTGTGTTTTTATTTTGTTGAATATTCTTTTTTTTTTTTTTTTGAGACAGAGTCTCGGTCTGTTGCCCAGGCTGGAGTGCAGTAGCATAGTCTCAGCTCACAGCAACCTCCGCCTCCCAGGTTATGGAGATTTTCCTGCCTCCGCCTCCTGAGTAGCTGGGATTACAGGTGTGAACCACCATTCCTGGCTAATTTTTGTATTTTTGTACAGATGGATTTTTGTCACATTGATTAGGCTGGTCTCAAACACCTGACCTCAGGTGATCTGCCCTCCTCAGCCTCCCAAAGTGCTGGGATTACAGGGATGAGCCATTGTGCCCAGCCAAATATTCTTAAAAACACTAAAAAAAATACTGAAACTCCTTTGTCCTACGTCATAATCTTATCTTGCTTGTTCCTTCTTGAACTTTATATAAATAATATCATGCTGTATATATTATTCAAGTATTTGCTTTCTTTTTAAACATTATTTTTCTAAGATTCATCCGTATGGATACAAGTAAATGTAACAAGTAACCTTTAACTGGTGGTGAATTCTAGTGTATGATACTTTATCAATTCTTTTGGTGGTGGAATTTTTCATTGGCTGGACTTTTTTCTTATTAGAACCATTGCTACTGCAATAATTATTATGGCTCAAATTTGAGTCCTATTTGCCAGACGATAGTCTGAATTATACAAGTGCTCAACACATTTTTATCCTCATAACAACTCCCAAGAGGTGAATATTGTTATTTCCATTTTTGAGATAAGGAAGCAGAGGCATGGAGAGGTTAAGCAATTGTCTAAATTCATGTAGCTAAAAGCAGCAGAACCAAAACTTGAGCCCAGAAGCTTGATCTAGAGCACATGAAATTAATTGCCTGGGGAAAATCTCTGTGCCCATGTGCGATATTTTCTTGTTGCATTACGAAGTATGAACATTTTACTATTTTCAGGTGGCTCTCTAGAGTCATCACACCAACTTATATTCTCACTGGCATTAAATGAGTGTCTTTGGCTCCAGTCTCCCTCTGTGTGCAGGGAGCTTATAATCACTAATATCATTCATGATATAAACTGGTTATCTATACTTGCTGACAGCCTGAAGCCTAGGAGGCCTGTGCCTTCTGTCTGCTTACCACATCAGGTTCAGTCTACTTACTACATAAGGTTTTGCTTTGTTTTATTTTTGCTCTCTTTTTGAACATGACTATTTAAAAAATTTTCTTTTATATTTAATCTTAAACATTACATATTTGAGTAGAAAACATTCTCAAAACATGAATTTTAACACTACCTAGACCTTCAATTTTATTCAATTTCCACTATTGACCACGAAATATTTCTTAAAACTCTTTTCTCTTGTTCAGTTTACTCAGAATTCAACATGTCTTTCTCATTCCAAGACACTGTACAAAATACAGGGCATGAAGCAACAAATGAGGCGAAATTCTTCTCTCCGAGAGATTTACAAGGAAATTGGTCACATAAACAGCTAACTGGAATGAAATGTGATAAGTACTGGCATAGAAGCCTAATCATATGCTACAAGAATATACATGACAACTTATTTATTTTTATTTTAGGTGAAGCTTAGAAATGGTGACATAGATGCTAGGAATTGAAAAATGAGTAGATTTTTCTTAAACTTTGAGGAGAATGTGAACATATTTGGTGAAAAGGAGAAACATAAATAATTGCTTGAAAGTCTGAAAGTTCACAGCATCTTCAAGACTTAGCAAGTAGGACAGTTTAGATGTGATACAGTGGATAACTAGAAATAGAAGGAGGAACGGCGATGTAAGTCTCGGAAGATAAATTGGCCAAAACTTTGAAGTGGCTACTGGGAGGAGGGGACGCAAAGGAGGCACAGCTCACTACCACCTCCCCAGTGGTTTTTATTGGTTTTGTGTGTAGTCTCTCACCTTACACATCACTTTTTCTCTTAATGACTTTTTATCACAATAGTTCTGGCAAACTTACATCACTTATAAGACAATGATTCTTTTTCTAGTATAATAACTTTTTTTTTAATTTTTGGTCTTCACATCCACTAAATGAGTGTATTATCCAAAGTTATATTTCAACATTACTGTTTCAAGAAAAGGTGGACTCACAAATTTACATGCAATAGTTTCTAGTCAAAGAATATTACTACATGGAACAAATCTGAAATGCATGCTGTATCTGGATGGACCCAAATGTTTTGCTTTGCCTATGAATGCCAACCAAGAGGTATAAAGAAATATCCTCTTCTATTTTTCATTCTTATACATGTAAACTATTTCTTCATGTTTTGAAGTACATATTTTTCTACCCAAAGAATCTGCTACTCTTTTCTCTTTATGTCAAAGCCTTCCATATCAGGCATTTATTTTAGAGCTAAAGTCTCAAGGGAAAGAGAATAAATAGTAAGGCTCATGATTCTGATACTATATTCCTGTCCAATAATAAAACACCTGACTTTCCACCACCTTCCAAAGAATGATCTCGCACTCCTCCTCCTCCAGCCACTGTCTGTTTTGAAGCTTTCTCTTCTTTCTTTGGAAATATAATAAAGCTTCATTACATTGCTTTATATGTACAAACCCTTACATCGATTAAATTTTATAAGTATGCTTTTGTTATTCAGTTGATATATGTATAGAAAACCGTTGCATAGCTTAGATTGATATGACACATTCCATATGCTTATTTTGTAAGAGCACGCTCTATATGTTTTATTTAGTAACTTTTCACTTAGTTACATTGTTTTCAGGGATAAGTTAAGGTCATTACAGAAGGAATAGATGCATTTGGACCCCATATGAAACCTCATTTGTAAGAGCACCACTAATTTAAAAAATTGCAACCTGTTCTGTAGAAGTCTCTATGTGTGTCTGACATTTCTTAGAACTTGCATGACCATGCTGACTTCTCTGTTTGATATGAAAACCATGGATGATGACGTCATTATGCCCATTGTTCTCTGAGTCCAAGAAAATAATTCAATTCTGACCAATTAAGCAAAATTTGATATTTTAATTGGAAGAAAATACAGTACTGGGTATTTATCAAACACAGTGCCAAGCAACCAGTCTGTAAGGATAAGAATGAGGGCCACTGGGAATCTCAGCAGCCAGACACTCAGGACCAGCTTGTTATTTGTACCGACATTCTTGTTTGCCTCACTTTTGTCCCCCTCTGCATCAGATTCAAATTCTAAGCAGAAATATCATATAGGCATGTACTGGGTTCTTCCTATACTTCAGCGATGGCTTTGAATAAGAGACAGTTTTTCAAAGGAAAAGTAGGATTTTTATTAACTATAAAAATAAGGAAGGTGTTCCATCTAGGAAAAACAACAGATGCCCACCAGATTCTATCAATGGCCTACCAGCACAAACACATGCACACACACCCGCACATGCATTTTTTATTTTCTTCCATACATAACAATTTTAAAATACCCTCAGTGGACATAACACATCTATCACAAACAGAAAAATGATCTTAGCACCATAAAGTAGACTAACTTGATTCCAATTTAATGCATTTGGTTTCAAGTCTGGAGTCACTAGATGATATGTTTTCTTGTTTCTGCAGCTGGTCATAAAACCCTACCAGCTATTTATGCCTTCCCTTCACAGCTCTTTATATATGATGTTGTTCTTGTCATTGTTGTTTTTCTAAGCATCTCGTAAGCAGTGCTGGTCTTCTGGTAAACATTCACATGGAACATAAGTATTACCAGCCTTGATCTATTCTGAGAGTCTCATTTGAACAAACCATTAGCTATTGCCTATGCATCAGTTTAGAAACTCTTCTCAGGTTATTTTGCTTTAATGAGATAGTAGGTAGGAGAGCTGCAACTCAAATATGTGCCCATTGGAAGTATTATCTTTTTCCACTGTCTTCCAGGGCCATACCTGAGTAGGACTGTAATTCAATAGCAGTGCATACTAGCTGCAGGAGAAAACCATCTGAAAACAAAGCCAGTTTTACATCCTCAATTATCTATTGATATGGGTTTAAAAAGAAGTGCATTTTTAAAGTGTTTGATATAACATAAATCTCTCAAGTTCTCCCATGTGGCAGGCTATCAGCTATTAGCCAAAGTCATTATTCTTTTATTCTTTCTGAAATTATGTCTAGGCTACAGTACCACTTTCGTTTGTAGTTACATGTGATCCTATGACTATGTTCTGGCAAATGGAATGGAAATTAAAAATGATGGCTGCATTTTAAGGCCAGGACATTTCAGAAGTATTTCTGCTTCTCTTGCCGTCTCTTTTCCCCACTACTACCATGTGGGTGTAGAAAATTATAATGCCCTAAGGAATGGCAGAGTTTCAAGAGGGAAAGATGCTGCATCTCTAACCCATGGTGTGGATGAATGCCATCATGCAGAAACACCCCTATTGGACTGTCATGTGAGCAAGAAATCCACTTCTATTAGATTAAATGGCTGAAACCTTGGGATGTATGTATTGTGCTGTGGATATTAGGCCTTGGATTGAGGAACACTAAAGTCTTGCATGTGGCCCTTTTCACTATGATGGCTTTGACATCATGGATCTGTGAGCCAGTGGAGGGATTCTACCAGTGGCCAAAGATATCCGTCTAAGAATATGCCAGTATGTTGTGAAGGTAACAATTGGCTGGATTTGTTGTCCCACTGGCCTTGGGTAAGTTCTCTGTTTGCCCACACGATCCCATAAGCCTCACACTGACTGAGATCATAGTCATTTTATGGGTTGCTGGAATTAAGGTTAGCTAGGGCTCAGTGTCAAGTACAATCTAAAATGTTTTGGTAATTATTTTTCTTATTTTTCACAATGTAAAGTAGCTAATGCTCCAGGAAAGGCTGAGAGGAAAGACTAGAGAACATGTGTGTAGCATTACAACTGATTTTACATCAAGATGTGTGACTTTGTCTTAATCCAAAGGCCTCTACATATAGAGAATTGGCTCAGAGACCGTGACTGTGGTACAGATGGCTCAATTTAATTGTCTACAGTAGTGTTCGTTATACAGAGTTAGTAAATCCTCACCACTAATTAATTACATTTCTGTAGCTCCATGATTACCAAACTTCAGCTAGAAGTCTCTGTGTGTCTGACATTTCTTAGAACTTGCATGACCATGCTGACTTCTCTGTTTGATATGAAAACCATGGATGATGACATCCTTTGCTGGTACATTGGTACTTTGTAGTGGCCAGTATCCATTTTCATTTCTTGGTGCCTATGCCTTACTAATCATTAATTATTTTGAATTTATTTCTTCATGAAAATGATATATATTATACTTTTGCCTCCATCTATACTTGGCCAGCCCAGAGTTTCTACCATGTGTACTAATACTGGAAAGCCCAGTTATGAAGACTGAGTATGTGTTGGGATTACATGTTTATTGCATAAGATATATATCATGGAAAAATAAAGTTAGATTTCTTAATAACACGGCTTTGAATTCCGATAGATTTATATCGACTATAATAACAAAATTTGTTATAAATTTTAAATCAAATTATTCAATTAAATACTATTATAAAAGCTTTCTCTGCTTCAGGCTTCCAGAAAGAAATATAAGATTGGCTGTCATGGAAAAGCCTCACTTTGTTGATCTTACTTGCATAGATTTGTGTAGCTTTTAAAGGTTCAACAATTTAAGTCTTATCTTCTCAAAATATTTGAGTAAACACTAGCATTCCAAGACGCTGTGAACAAAACACTCTGCCACTTGCCTCCATGTACATGTATGCCCTACTATGGAACGCATGGGGGAAAGTTACAGACCCATTTGGAGGTTGAATAGAAAGGATTTGGTCATTCCTAGTCCTTCTATTTTTGTAAGTTAAGTAAGGACATTGTCACATGTTGAGAGTCAAAGGGTTAGGGAGGAATGTTGAATTTGAAAACAGTGGTACATTGTTGAAACATTTGCTCTGGGAATTGGAAATGGATTGGATGGGTTAAATGGCTACAAATTAGCAATAACCCTTCTTTCTCACACATATAAGAAATGATGAACTTGACTGGAATTGAAGTCAAATCTCATGACGTCTATCTGTGCTCCGTCTGCTGTACCACACTGCCTGTCATAAGTACTTTTGCATGTCTTTACATCTTTCCAGAGCTATTTAGTAGGTAAAATCATGTTTGCTCTAGGTATTAAGATGGATCTGTAATGGTGGAATTTGAATAAACACTCTGTTTTTCCTTGAGCAATCAGAGAAAATGGTGAGGTGGAGCAGGAAGTGGTTGCAGTACTGATGGTAAAATGTCAACGCCTTACATAGATCTTAGAGTAAATAACATTTACCAGTGTAGCTTGCAAAATCTTAGTTTCTGTATGTTTTTGTCTAAATGCTACATAAGAGTGGGAGAAATGCCATCAATGATATTCAAAGACAAGGTTAAAGGATTCATTTTCCTGATATTGAAAACATTCTACTACATGTTTATTAATTACTTTAGTAATTACTTTTGCACCAACCTATAAAACACCAGTTTTACAGTGTTGTAAAACAAACACTATAAAGACTTTGTGCCTTATCTTTGGCATGATAATTTTGTCACTCTCTTTGAGAATTGGAAACTGTTACACTATATTACTTCGGAGAACTTCACACAAGATTAACAACTATCACTTCTTTGTTGAGACAATATCCGAAATTGAGAATCAACTGTGATTTGCTTTCCAGTTAAGATAGCCAGAACAATTAAGTCTGAATGAATATCATTGTCTTTAACAATGGTTTGTTCAATAGGCCAAATGTGAGAGTATTCTTTGAAAACCTGTTTTATACTCAACTCCAGGCATCTCAGATCTTTTATAAAAACTTCAGCACTCACTGAATCCCCTAAGAGTGCTCAACCTAAGATGTGTAATATGAAACTTCTGTGTGAATTGTTAACTTCCCCCGATGGGGCAAACCACAGTGTTTTTTAATGCACTGACAGTATCAAAATGCATAAACATCAGATGCAACTGCAGTCTCACATTCAGTACCAATCTGGTATTATAATAAAGGAATTATAATGTAAAGCACAAAGGAAATCACAGCATATCCTCACTTCCTGCTTACTACTTCTTGACAATATCATAAAGAGCTTTTTCTATCAAAACCCCTTCCCAGGATTGAATAATAAGATCATAACAGAGAAATAAGGCAGAAATTAGAATTTAGGACCCCCAATATTAACAACTAATGGATTTCCCATTTCCCATTGAACACTTTGACCATTGCTTATTGACTCACGGGGAATATTACTTTCCTTTTAGTCTCAAATGAAATATAAATAATAAAAATACTTTAGGAAACTTCTTTTCAGGATCTGCTCTTAACTCATATTAACACTCAGGGAAAGTTTTGCAACTACTAGACTTTGAAAGATGAATGGAGCTTTAATACCTTTTTTTTTTTTTAAATGTAAAGTTCTAACTGAAAGATTTGACCACAAAAAGGCCTTCACAATATTGTGATTGAAATGTTTTTATTTATAATTTCCTAGCTTTCATCAATATTTTTTGTTAAAATGCAAAAAATAACACTGTATGATTTTCTTAATAACACATCTTGTTTAAAATTTTATAAAATTAAAATGTAAGATTTTGTAGAGGCATATGGATATACAATCTTCCAGACACTTGAAGTTTTCACTTACTTTCTTATAGTTTCCAAAATGTAGAGAAGAGAAAACTATGTTGTTATAGAAATATACACATTAGTAGAATTCCTGTTGCTATGGTGTTTCTATAACAATTCCAAGAGGGAAATCAAAACACTTCTTATCTCGTCTCTTTAATAAATGAGTCCAGAGTTCCAAGTCTTATTGTGTCTTCTAACTTCCATCACATTTATTTTAAGTATAAATTTATTTAACAACAATGTTATTCTTTCCCTTCCACATCATTCAAGATAAAGCATACAGAATAATTGAGACTTCTAAAATATATTTTCCCATTTGGCATACAGATGACTACATTTGATTCTAAGAAATGTTATCAGAGTTGTCAGTAAAAGTAACCATTTTATAAAATGGAATAGGTTGATGCATTCACAAATGTTTCATGTTCTTCAGTTGCACAATAATTTTCCTAACCAGATCTCAGAAGAAACACAAAACAGTCACCACAACTTTTCATTTCTACTTAAGATGCAGGAGAATTATCAGAGAAGACAGGTTTGGAGGTCTTTGTATTTTTAGTTCAAATGCGTGTTTTTCTTTGAGGTAGTGTATGACTGTAGTCCTCTGCTGAAAAAAAAAATATATATATATGATTAAAATGCAAGTTCGAAGTATCCAGTCAGTTAGGGGCTTACAAATGTGATTTTTATGGCTTCTATAAAAACAAGAGAAAATAAGGATTTTTTCATGCAGTAAAGTTAAATGGAATGTTTGTGTATAAAGTCTACTGCACATAACCTCTGGGCTTGGCAGGATGTCATAACTGTCATGATCTGAACAAGCTTCATTCTTTTCAAAGGTGGCAGGCTGTTTCTTTTTCTTTTCTTTTTTTTTTTTTTTTTNTTTTTGAGACAGTTTTGCTCTTGTCGCCCAGGCAGGAAGTGCAACAGTACGATCTTGGCTCACTGCAATCTCCGCTTCCCAAGTTCAAGTAATTCTTCTGCCTCAGCCTCCAGAGTAGCTGGGATTATAGGCACCTGACACCATGCCCAGCTAATTTGTTTTTTTGAGGCAGAGTTTTACTCTTGCTGCCCAGGCTGGAGTGCAATGGCGTGATCTCAGCTCACTGCAACTTCTGCCTCCTGGGTTCAAGTGATTCTTCTGCCTCAGCCTCCTGAGTAGCTAGAATTAGCCTGGGATTAGCCCTGTTAATTTTGTATTTTTAGTAGAAATGGGGTTTCTCCATGTTGTTCAGGCTGGTCCTGAACTCCAGATCTCAAGTGGTTTGCCTGCCTCGACCTCCCAAAGTGCTGGGATTACAGTCATGAGCCACCATGCCTGGCCTAATTTTTGTATTTTTGGTAGAGATGGGGTTTCACCATGTTGACCAGGATGGTCTCGAACTCCTGACCTCAGGTAATCCACCTGCCTCAGCCTCCCAAAGTGCTGAGATTATAGGCGTGAGCCACCACACTTGGCCAGATTATTGTTTCTTTAGCATCAGATGATAAAGTGCAATTTCAAAATGTAATAGTCCTATTTTCTATATTCAACAATAATTTTTCCTTGTCACTTTGCTTGGCTGAGTCTGGCCTATATAAAAACAAATTTCAGACATTGCTTTAGTACGTAAATAAAACTTGAAAGCCAAGAGGCCAGGAATGAGACTCATTGAAAAACAAACCAAAAAACATCTTATTGACTACAGAGTATGTCTACTTGTTGAGAGGGGAAAATCATAATAAAAAAGCATCCAAGTTTATAAAACATTAATTCATTCAGAAGCTATTGATTGCTTACCAAGTACTAAGTAACCTGACATTGCAGAGCACACAATCAACTGCATGGAAGACATCTACAAAAAGGAAAACACAACATAGTGAGAGCATTTATGGAGTTGCATACACAGTATTAAAGTTGGGCCATCAGAGAGGTTCTGGTGGAGGCAATATCGGAGCTAAGGTTAGAAGGAGGTGCAGATTTATTTTGGGTAATAAGCAAATGGAGAAAAAGACATTTAAACAAAGTCTCTCCTCTTCCCGTGACAAAGCCTCAGGCACAAGAAAACATGAACTTTTGGGGAAATACAAGTGGAACCTCCAGGCAAGAATCGCCAAGAATTAGACTGTATTAGCAGGACAGGATGGAATTCTGCATGGCCTTGCAGGTATGTTAAGGTGTATGGACTTCTTCCTAAGGCAGCAGGTAGCAATTGAATAATTTTAAGCAGAAGAATGATTTATCTTTTTTTGAAAAAAAGTCATTTTGGTGTACTGTGTGGAATCTGTTAGGTCTAAGAGGGGAGAGGCGCTGAAGCTTCAAGAGGGGTCGCTTTTGAGAGGATTGGCAAGGAGCAAACAGATGGGAATCCAGGTCAATTCTGAGTATCTGATGTGGGGAAACTGGTTGATTATAATTCCTCTTACTGAGAAAGAACATATAGGAGAAGGCAGGGCTCAGGAGGAACCTCTGAGACAGAGATTACATTTGGGTGCTTGCTGCTGTGCTTTAAGCACTGTACCTTCAAATGAATTCAGTTGAACCTGGCTCAGAGTAGAGAGCTGGCCGTGAGCAAAGCTTTATTTCTGGTGCTAGGTTTAGATTAACCGGAAATTGAATTATCAACCTCTATAGAAGCCTTGACTCTAGAGGAGAAATTCTCCTTTCATGCAGGGCACTAGTCCATTTGGAACACAGAAAGTTAGAAGAGGAAAAGACAAAAACTTCATTCGGGTATTGTAAAAGGAAAGGGAATATTTTAAAATTGACTGAATAAAGAGGAGTTAATACACTCTGTTGCAAAACCCCCTTTTATGGATAGTTACTGAGTTCTAAAGAAAAGATATTTATGTGTAAGTTTGTACAGTCTTGAGTTTGAGTCTTGACTCATAACAGTGTACTCTGGTGATTTTTTTCTTCCATTTTGTCTTGCTAAATGTAATGCTCACTTTTGTGCTATTTTCAAAAATTAATCAATAGTTTAATCAGTCATACTTAATCTGAGGATTCCATTGGTGGCAAACTCCCCACACCGTCTATTGAATGAATCTATTTGTTTTAGGGCATTGGTAGCAGGAAAGATCGTTTGGGATCCATGACCCTATTTTGTTTACAAAGCTTGTGCTTACATAGTTGACACTATTATCAAACAGAGTGTGAGCTAGAGATGGTGCTTGGGGTCAGGCTTTCCCAGGTCTCAGTCGTACATCCTGCAGTGCTTCTTTCCCCCCTCCCTTTTCTTTCTCTTATGGTAGCTTGGGGCAGAGTCTTGGGTTCAACATTATCTGACTTTCTGAAATATTTGGTTCCTGGCTGCAGGCTGATATGGCCCCTTTAACAAAGCCACATATTCTTCCCTTCCTGCTTTCAGATGGGCTAGCCCCAACAAAGTGGTTGTCTTTCTTCTAAAGTAGTGAAAACAGTTTTGTCTCACTTGGCTCTTTGTAAAGGAAAACAATTCTGCCTAATTTAAAGAGAAGGAATTTATTGAAATGATATAAGAAAGAAACAAGAGGAAGCCAGGAAGTGAGAATACAGGAAAATCCTGCCTCAGATGCTCTGGTTCAGACACCGCTGCTGGTCCTTACCTCCTCAGGTGACAGTGCCAGGACAGTAAAGCCACTACCGCCCACTGTCTCTACCCATCCTGGTGCTAAGCTTAGTAGCTTTAACTGTCCCTTTATCCTAGCCTCACTTGATGTAGGTGCAAAAGCTGAGAAAAAGAACCAGATGGCTGGAATGAGGCACCTGTTCATGGGATATGGAGAAGACACACTTCTCTTCCTTTGGCCTTCCTGTGAAAAGGTGAGCTGCCTCTCTCCAGGGCTCACACAATGGGGGATTCTCCCCAATAGGAAGAGGTTCGTGCAGCCAACAAATAAGGAATATTCACTACAGCTTACCCTTTTGGCTGACTATATTTGTCCTTTTATATATATTTACATTAAAAGAATGCCTTTAGCTAACATAATGTAATGATACGTCATACAACGTACAATGCACTCCCTCCCACCCACAAGTGAGAAAATCTAAAGTGGGCCAGACTACAAATCCAGAATCTCTGGGGATGTCCAGTTCTTTGGTTCCACACAATCCCACATTAGAATCTGGCTACTGAAAGCACACATTATGTGATTGATTACTACCAACTACCTCCTCAAGAAAAAGGAATTTAATTAAAATGTGCAAATTATAACCATGACTCAATAAGAAAGTCAAATTGGGTAGAGGCTTTAGTCTTTGTTTCTGCAAGTGACCATGAGGCTGTCACTGGTATTTATGACTTTCTTCTTCCACCAAGCATTTCTGTTTGCTTTGCCCTCTGCTAGCACCTCAGCTGGTTGCGATTCTTTACCCAGTGGGATCACTCAAACCTTCTTCTGGAGGGATCTAAGCTCTTGGTGGTTCTGCCTGAATAGATTGCCAGACTCTTTGATTAGCTTTTAACACTGGACATGGTAATATGAGAAGGTGTTCTGTTTATTCTCCTCCCTGCCCCCATTGTGTAACAGCAATACTGTTTTTCCTTGAGAATTAGAATCAACCAAACTACGCTAAACACTGTTTTTCCCCTGTCTTCAACAAGAAGAGTGTGAAATAGCCCAATGGAAGTCTCAGCTCCATCAAATACTGAAAGCATTCCTCTTTTCTATGATCCCCATGCCAGCAGAGCCTAGAGCTGATGGGATGGAAATAAAAATTTTGCAAGATGTAATTGGTAATTAGGTAATAGCACCATATATAATATCGCATGATAGATAATTAAGTGAGCAGCACCATCTTTCTAGCCATTTTTTCCTCAACTAATACAAGTTGCTTTTGGGAAAAACAGAATTGTTTACTGCTTGCTGGTTAAAGAACAATTACTACATCTACAGAACCAGACCCTGAATTTTCAAAGTATCTTTTCTACGTTATGACTTAAATCTATTTTCATTAGTGTATTTTACGCTTTTATAAGATAATTGACTCTAGATGAGGGGTATATGATAAGACTGGTCATTTCTAATGTAAAGTAAATGCTTTGGCTGGGAGAAATGTTGTGTACGATGCCAATACTTGGTTTTCTCTGAGGTGGACAAAATGACTAGTAGAGTTCATTCTGGGGATAATGGTGGATAGCACCCGAATCCTGTGTTCTTAGGAATTAGTGTTGCCTATCAGACTGTGTCTTATCTTTCTCTAAATATTTGGTATGTTTCATTCTTTATAACAGAATTAACTTAGTAAACACCAAAAGTCACAGAGATAGTAAGAGCTATAGCCAGAATTTGAATCCAGTATTCTGACTGCAAAAATGAAATTTCCTGTCTCTATGCAATGCGTCTCTTCTCTACACCAGTGATTTTATTGTCCTTCATGGTCGTTAGGCTTTTCTTCACTGAAGGAGCCTCTTGGATCTTTAAAATCGAGGGAAGTTGTTCCCTTTCCGGGTCCACAAGGGGCAGTAGTTTTAACGGCAAGAACTTCCCAGTGCCATGCCCCACTCCCATCTCTCTCCATCCGGGAGATTTAACAGTTTATGTTTAAATTTTGTGGGCTCGGGAAGAAACTAAGAGGCAATCACTCCAGCAGAAGTTCTAAGGAACTCCTTTCATTGGCCTGGGGTCTTAGAGAAGGTGGGGCTTCCTCCCAGGTTAAAAGTGCCCCTCTTTCACGCCCCTTTGGACTCCATGTTTGGGATCCCCTTCCACGAACACTCCCTTCGTGGAAGCCGTCTTTCTCTCTCCTGGATTTCCCCTCTGGAGTCCCTGTCTGGAGTTTGCCTGTGTCGTGGAAGTCTGTCTTCCCCCCTTAAACTCCATCTGTCTCTATTCCCTAACACTCTCATGGAAGCTGCTTTCCTCTCCTGGATTCCATCTTTCTGGATTCTCTCAGTGTGAGAGTTAGCTGTTTCTTTCTCTCTCCTTCTCCTGTTTCTCTCTCTCTTTAAATAAATCACTTTCTACAAACACTTTTGAGTCCGGCATTTACTGCGTACTGTGTCTGTCCCCTCTCTCATTCTTGAGAGGGCAGGAGACCAAGAACCTGGAGAAACATCCTCTCAGGGGAGCTGAAGGCACCCTGAGCTCCTGAACCCCAATATTACAAAGTGACCTTGTGCAACTTGTTTAGCTGCCATTTATGACTGAGATATGCAGTATTTGTTTTTCTGTGCCTGGATTATTTCACTTAACATAATTACCTCCAATTCTCATCATGTTACTGCACATGACAGGATCTCATTCTTTTTATGGCTGAATAGTATTTCACTGTGTGTATATACCACATTTTCTTAATCTATTCATCCACTGATGGACACTTAGGTTGATTCTATACCTTGGCCATTGTGAATAGTGCTGCAGTAAACATGGGAGAGCAAATATGTCTTTGACGTGCTGATTTCCTTTCTTTTTGGTATCTACCTCATATGGTAGTTCTATTTTTAATTTTTGAGAAATCTCCACACTGTTATCCATAATGGCTGTACTAATTTACGTTCCCACCAACAGTGTCTAAGAGTTCCCTTTTCTCTGTATCATAGCCAGCATTTGTTATTTTTTTTTTTTGTCCTTTGTTAATAGCCATTTAACTGGGGTGAAACAATCTCATTGTAGTTTTGATTTACATGTCCCTGACTGGTTATGTTGAGCCTTTTAAAATACACCCATTAACCATTTGTGTGTCCTCTTTTGAGACAGAGACTAGAATGATAATTACTAGAAGCTAGGAAAGGTCAGGAGTGGAAGAAATGAAAAGAGGCTGGTTAATGGGTACCAACATAGAAGGGCTAAGTACTTGTGTTTGATAGAACAGTAGGGTGACAATAGTTAATTATAATTTGTGGAATATTTCATAATCGCTAGAAGAGAAGATGTCAAGTGTTATCAATACAAAGAAAAGGTGAATGTTTGAGGTGATTGATACTCTAGATACCCTGATTTGATCATTATATATTATATGCACATATCAAAATAATACATGTACCCCTTACATATAGATAATTATTGCATATCAATAAAATTCTTAAAAAATGACTTTGTTCTAGGAATTGGGTAAGAAGTTAAGAATTTAATATCTAGGCTGGGCGCCGGTGGCTCACGCCTGTAATCCCAGCACTTTGGGAGGCTGAGGTGGGTGGATCACAAGATCAAGAGATTGAGACCATCCTGGTCAACATGGTGAAACCCCGTCTCTACTAAAAAATACAAAAAATTAGCTGGGCATGGTGGCTCGTGCCTGTAATCCAGGCTACCCAGGAGGCTGAGGCAGGAGAATTGCCTGAACCCGGGAGGCGGAGGTTGCGGTGGGCCGAGATCACGCCATTGCACTCCAGCCTGGGTAACAAGAGCAAAACTCCACCGCAAAAAAAAAAAAAAAAAAAAAGAATTTAATATCTATTTTGGTCGTATTTACCAGATCCAAAGTTTTTTCAATTAAACCAGACTTTTATTTCAACATCATAGACTGCATGGTTGATTAAACATTGTCAAAAGTATCTAGGTTAGAACATTCTGATCACTATGCTAACTATGCATCCTCTCCCTCTGTGGATTAAATGCCACATCATGGACGTCTTATTGAATCATCCACATGACCCACTCGGGAGTTCCTACTTAGCATATCTAATAGAAGAATCATGAAAACAACTTTCTAAGATGCTGGTGTTATTCTCACTAATGTGTATCACAAACTTCAGTGAAGGAAGTGAATTCTGGACCCCCACAGGGAACGTAGAGAGTGAGTTAGACAGTTGGCATATGGTAAATTCATTGTGGCCTTCCATTTTCTAGTCTTTGCATTCCTTCCTTTTTGACACACCAAGGAATGTCTGACATTTCAATGAATGGGGTATGGAAAAACAAATCCTGAGTATTGCTATAGTTGCACCAGATAGAAAAAAATTAAATTAAATTATAATTTTAATCAGAGTGAATGCATATGTACACTTTTAGAAGCAAAGTGAGCCAACAAGGCATATGACAACAAACAGCAGCCCCCTTCATACATATCTAGCCTTAATTTTTGCACTCAGAGATGATGAGTTTCAATTCTTAATTCTTTCTTATGCTGCATTCATCATTATGTCCATTGTGTTTTTCAACTGCAGAATTTCTGCTTAATTCTTTTTAGTTATTTCAATCTCTTTGTTAAATTTATCTGATAAGATTCCGAATTCCTTTTCTGTGTTATCTTGGATTTCACTGAGCTTCCTCACATCAGCCACTTTGAATCCTCTGTCTGAAAGGTCACATATCTCTGTCACTCTGGGATTGGTTTCTGGTGCTGTATTTAGTTTGTTTGTCATGTTTTCCTGGATGTTCTTGTTGCTCATGGATGTTTGTCAATGTCTGGGCATTGCAAAGTTAAGTATTTGTTGTAGTCTTTGCAATTTGGGCTTGTTTGTACCCATCCTTCTTGGAAAGGCTTTCCAAGTATTCAAAGGGTATTGAGTGTTGTGATCTAAGTTTTGGTCAGTGTAAGCTGTATCTGCATTAAGGATCACCTCAAGCCCAGTAATGCTATGACTATTGAAGACTCATCACCTCAAGCCCAGTAATGCTATGACTATTGAAGACTCATAGAGGCACCACCTGGATGGTCTTTGATGAGATCTGAGAAATATCCCTGGATAACCATACAGAGATACTTGTTACTTTCCCGTAATTTTCCCCAAACAAACAGAGAGTCTCTCTCTATGCTGACCTGCCTGGAGCTGGCGGAGGGGATGACATAAGCACCCCTGTGGCCACCACCACTGGGACTGTGCTGGGTCAGCCCTGAAACCAGCACAGTACTGGGTCTCTCTCAAAGCCAACGGCAACCACCACCTGGCTACTGCCGATTTTCACTCAAAGCCCACAGGCTCTTCAGTCAGCTTGTGGTGAATCCAACCAGGCTTGTGCCCTTCCTTCACCTCAGCAAGCTCCCTGCCAGCCGATGGCAGGTCCAGAAATGTCAACTAGGAGCCAGGGCTTGGGGTCAGGAACCACAGTAATCTACTTGGTGCTCTATACTACCACAGCTGAGCTGACATGGAAGTCACAAGACAAAGTTCTCCCCACTCTTCTCTCTCATTTCCTCAAGCAGCAGTCTCTCCCGAGAGTCACCAGCACCGCAGGTCCATGGTGGGTACTACCTGGGTAGTACAGATGTTCACTCAAGGCCTGAGCACTCTTCAGCCAGCTTCCAGGCCTGGCACCCACCCTTCAGGACAGTGGCCGCCTGTCTAGCCAAGGATAGGTCCACAGATGCTGTCTGGGCACCAAGGCCTAGAATCAGGGACCCCAGGAGCCCACTTGGTGCTCTGCCCCACTATGGCCAAGCTTGCAATCAGGATGCAAGACAAATCCTTTTACTCTTTTCTCTCCCTTTGTCAAGCAGAAGAGGTCTCTGAACAGGCACCACAGCTGAGAATGTGCTGTGTCATACCTGAAGCCAACATAGCACTAGGCCTCTCTCGTAGCCTGTGATGAATACTGACTGGTCTCTGGTGATCTTTATTCAGTAGGTTATGAAGCCTGCCAGAGCTAGGATTTTCCCTTCAAGGCAGTGGGCTCTCTTCTGGCCCAGAGCGTGCCTAGAAGTGTCATCAAGGAGCTAGGGCTGAAATGGGGTCTTGCCACACTGCCCAGTACCCTATTCCGCTGTGGCTGAGCTGGCATAAAAGTTGCAAGACAAAGCCCTCTTTACTCTTCCCTCTCATCTTCTCACCAGAGAGAAGAAACCTCTCCCAGAGCTGTGAGCTGTGCTGCCTCGGTTTGGGAGAAGGGTGACACAAGTACTTCCCTTGGCTATCCCAGCTGGTGTATCACTAGGTTGATGCAGCCCAAGTCCACTGGCTCTAAGCTCAGCACAGCACCAAGGTTTGCCCAGGAATTTCAATGCTTGTGACCTAGATACACCACTTTTTAAGTTTATTTAGGACCCCAGAGTACTTTAGCCTGTGATACTGGGGCTAACCAGAACTCGGTTTCTGACTTTTAAAATGGGTGGTTCCCCTCTGGCTAGGGCTGGTCTTAGTGCTTCCTCTGTGGGTGCCGGGCAAATTCTGCCTTGTGTTGCTTAGTAGCACTGAGTTCCAACACAAAGTCCCACCATCACTGTGCTGTTCATTCCCCCAAGCACACAGATTCCCTCTCTGTGCCATGCAGCTGCTGCAGGGAACAGAGGTAGCACGGTGTTGGCCGTCTAAGACTCTTTCCTAACCTCTTCAGTGCCTCTTTCCTTGCTATTATGTTGAAATCAGGTATCGTGGTTGTTCATCTGATATTTGGTTCTTATGAAAGTCCTTTCTTTTGGGGATAGTTGTTCAATTTGGTTTTCCTGCAGAAGGACAATAGCTGGAATGTTCTATTCAGCCATCCTGCTCCACCTCTTCACCACCAAATTTCTTTGTCTTTTTTTGCATCTGATTTCTTGAGATGTATATAATTTTCTAAACAGTAATGTTCTGGGATTTGTTATGAAAGTTTTTAACCATATGGAAAATTCCAAATGATGTTACAGTAAACACCCATATGCTCTCCCTCAGAGTCTACCTGAACATTTGACTATACTTTCATTATGACAGATATGCCTATCTAGTCATCCTTGCATTTTTGATGAATCTAAAAGTAAATTTCAGAAATCAGTATGTTTTTCTCCAGGCATTTCTGCATGTATATAACTAGAGTTCACTATGAATTTACAGTTCTTCTTTTAGGGTAGAATTTTCATGTGGTAAAATATGAAAATCTTAAGCCTGCCATTAGATGAGTTTTGTGCAATCCAAACCTCTATCAAGATATAGAACAGTATCATAACCATAGAATATTCTACCATGTTTCTTCCCAGTCAATGCTTATTCCTAACCTCTTCAGACAACCATTCTTCTGATTTTTTTCTCAACATAGAGTAGTTTGACCTGCTCTAGAATTTCACATACATGGAATCACATTGTTAGCTGTGGCAAATCTGCATGGGTCTTTAGCAACCTTAATTCTTGCTGCCTCAGAAGAAAGAATTTGACTGAGAGGTCATAAGGCAGAGTGAGAGACTGAGGTAAGTTTTAAAGAAGGAGAGAAAAAGTTTATTAGAATGTTTTAGAGCAGGAATGAAAGGAAGTAAAGTAAACTTGGAAGAAGACCAAGTGGGCGATTTGAGAGATTCAAGTGTGTTTGACTTGGGGTTTGGTATGTTAGCATGATTTTGGGGTGTTGTATCCCTTCTCCTCTGATTCTTCCCTTGGGGTGGGCTGTCCACATGCACACAGTGGCCTGCTAGCACTTGGGAAGGGATGCATACGCAGTGTGTTTACTGAAGTTGTACACACCAGTTGTACGTCACTTGAGGTGTTCTTCGCTTACCAGTCAAGTGTTCCTAGAGAAAGGTCATAGACCAGTTAAACTTCACCGTTTTGCCTCTTAATGTTCAGGCTTGAGCCCACTGGCCCAACTCCTAAGATCTTTTTAGAAAACTCCTGATCGCCAGTTTCAGCTGTTTTCTATCTATTGGGAGACAGCAGTTCCCTGGCACCAGCTGCAACCAATTATTATTTTAGCGAGACAGTTTAACAGCCACCTGACCATCATTTGATGGTTGCCTGACATTCCTGGTTTGCTGGGGTTGGGGGACCCTCTCTTGCCCTGCCTAATTACTTACTGTAACAATATCACATTTGTTTCTTTGAGTCTTCATTTTTTCAATCTGCATAATAATATTTTTATTCATTCTCATATTCCTCATTTCTTTTTATCACTGAATAATTTTCTCAGCCTGGGTAACTTGAGGAGAAGATAAAAGGACAGGATTAGATATGTAAAAGATTTGTTGAGGGAAATACCCATGAAGGATGAAGGGAAAGCAGTTGGAATAGGCAGGGAGAGCCTTCAGACTGCTGTGCTGGCCTGACACCTGTGAAGGAGATGGGGCTAGAGGAGAACTGTGTAGGAAAAGCCTCGGACTCCAGAGCAGCTCGGGGTAAGTCCTAGGCACGCCAATACAGAGTCCTCAATCCAGAGTTGCCTGTTAAAGGAGTCCCAAAGTCTTCATTATTACATTGCCAACTTTAGTCATCCATGAGGAGGGGCCATAATATGCATAAGGGTGGAGCTGAAGGGCAGTAGCTGGGGCTCTTGTGGGCTTTGCTCCCCTCAGCAGGAGATCTGAGTGGAGCCTACTCATGACCTCCAAAGGACTGTTTCACCTTATGAATATTACACCGTGTGCTTATTCATTCTCCTAATGACAGAAACCTAGATGCTGTTTCCAGTTTCTGGCTATTATGAATTTTTTATAGTCTTCTAAAAGTTTTCTTTCTTATTTATTTATTTATTTTTTGGTCTTGATCTAATGTTTTAAATAATGTTTTTAAAAGGGTAAAAAATTCAAATATTTTTTGAATAAAGTTTCTATCACTATTCTGTTGCAATTTCTTTTGTAAACATACATTTTTTTTTCTCCCTCTCTACTGTAAATATCTAAGGGTAGAATTGTTGGATCATAGGTTTAGGTGTGTTTTATAAGAAATTTCCAGGTCTTTCCCCAAAGGGGTTGTATGATTTTCACTCCCACAGATAATGTGTGAATTCCAGTTGCTCCATATATTGATCAATATTTAGTGTTTTTAACTTTAACTGTCTTGGTGGATGTCTTGATGTAGCTCATTGCCGTTTTAATTTGCATCTCCCAGATACTTAATGAATATATATATATTTTTGGTCATAAATATGCTTTCTTTTCTGTGGAAGACCATTAAATTTATACTACATTTAATATGATTTGCCCATGGGCTATACAGTCTGAACATGCATTCCCTTAATTCTCCTTCAAAATTAAGTGTGGATAAAGAAGTTTGGGTCTATTAAATTCAAATTTTTAGTGATGTGAGCACTAAATCTTTCTCTATAAAACAATGTAATTTTAATATTTAATTTCTCAAAAGTAGTTAATTTTTTTTTTTTGAAAAATGTGTCAGACACCTTTTTGGGGCTTGGTTCCCATCTGTTTAATATAGCAGGTATGAATTAGGTGGTTTGCCACTAGAGTTTACTGCTTATTTAGAGGGCATGTCAGAGCCTATCTAGAGTGATTTTTCTACAGAGCTCTGAGATGGGATCCAAGAGGGGTCTCTGACCCCAGGCATAAGATAAACACATTTATATATCCTCTTGCTTCCTATAAAATTAAGCTATATGGTCTTTCCTGTTGAGAAAAAATATGTCTCTTCATTTTTCCTTTATTTAAATAAGAACAGTGGCAACTTGAGGCAAGAACATGAGTTTCAAGTTACAGAAGTCTTGTTTTAAATCTTAATTTACATATAGTATACCTACTTTGTGCCTCTGGGGAAATTACGTAAATTCTCTGAGCCTCATTTCTTTTGTTAAAGGTATCTATTGCTGTGAAACAAACCATCCTAAAACTTAGTGGCTTAACACAATAACCAAATATTACTTCTCATATTTCTGTGGTATGACTGGGAGGTTCTTCTTTGTATAGGATCAGCTGGAACATGGGGAAGATTAGAGATTAGAAAGTCCAAAATTGTCTCGTTCACATGACTGGCAATTGCTTCTGACCCGGGTTCCCAGTTGGGACCTTAGCTAGGGTTGCTCGCCAGCGACCTCAGTTTTCCTCTACCTGAGCCTCATTCACTGTGTGGTTTCTTGGGCATCCCCAGAATTGGGTTCTAGGAGGGAACATGGCAAAAAGGCAAATTGTAATGTGCAAGCACTTCTCATGCAGCAGCTTACTTTATGGATGCTGTGTACCATTGGCCAAGGCTAGTCACGTGGTCAACCCCAACATTATACAGTGCAATAAACACTTGGAGGTGTGTTTTACTGAGGGCCATAGAAGTCTATCACAGTTTGCCTTAAATATTCCCTGTTCTCATTTTCTCCTGGAGTAGCTGTTTCTTTCTTTCTTTATAACTGTGACTCCTTCTGCAACGCTAATTTCATAGTCTTCTAAAAGTTTCCTTACTTATTTTTTAGTCCTGATCTAACGTTTTGAATAAAGATTACAAAAGAGTGACAAAATTCAAAGATTTTTAAGAAAATATAAATTTAAAATCAAGAAAAGGATGTGAACATAAGAGAAAAGAAAAAGATCTTAATTTTTCCCCAGCAACTTAAATTATCTAAAGATTAAAAGTTAAATATATTTTTGAGAAAACACAGCATGTTGGTTACTAAAAAATGCTTTAATTTTTATACTTTCAAAACAATTCAAGATGCTTGGAAGGTATAATTTATTTGGGGTGGTAGTTTATTTTCCATCATTTTATTTAAATTAATTTCTGCTCAATTTAAAATTAAAAGCCACTAGGCTGGATGTGGTGACTCACACCTGTAACCCCAGCACTTTGGGAGGCCCAGGTGGGCAGATCGTGAGGTCAAGAAATAGAGACCATCCTGGTTAACATGGTGAAACCCCGTCCCTTTAAAACAATACAAAAATTAGCTGGGTGTGGTGGCACATGCCTGTCATCTCAGCTACTGGAAAGGCTGAGGCAGTAGAATCGCTTGAACTCCAGAAGTGAAAGTTTGTAGTGAGCCGAGATCACGCCACTGCACTCCAGCCTGGCGACTGAGCAAGACACCATCTCAAAAAAAAAAAGAAAAAAAAAATTAAAAGCCACTCAGTCATGCTATACAACTGGGAAGGACTTGACTAATAGTGAATTTAATAATAGTGAGAATTATTAAAGAACTTTAATAATAGTATTATTGTTTAAGCACATTATATTCTGGGGTAATGAAGATAGTGAATACTGATACATCTGCTTTAGCAATAGAATGTGAATGATTCATAGTTGAAATGCACAATATATATATTTTTAAAATATAAGTTATTGGATAGTCCTAACATCTTACTTCCCTGAAAAAACACCATTGATTCAAACATGGATCATTACAGTACTTAACAAACTAAATAGTATTGAAGTTAAATTAACAGTAAATTACAATTAAAAACCAAGGTTGGAAGCAATTGATTACTCTGACCAACTCAAGTCAATATCAAGTATGCACTGCTAACAAGTAACCCTCCTTAAAAATATATGAGAATTCTCATTAGCGCCTCACTGCTCAGCTATGTACAGAAGTCAGCTGATACAACATTTTTCTTAGGAATGTAACATAAAAGAGCCTTGCTTTCCTATTCTTCTAGAAAAACCATTAGAATATGGAAAATTTCAGCACTTACTGTTATGATTTTTACTCTCTGACTTCTGGAAAAACTATTTGTGTCCCCAAAATGTATTAGGAATATCCTGACTTCTGGGGTGGTCTATTTTCTTTTTCTGCAAAGTACACACACATACACACACACTCAAACTGTCTAAACTTCAGTGTCAGAAGGGATAATCAACTTTGGAAAACTGGTTATAAAACCCAAAATGTGCTGGAATTGAATAGCTGTGAAATAAATTTTAATCTCACTAGTCAAACCATGCCTTATCATTGATGTCATTGGAAGTGATATAAAGTGTACTATGTCCACCACCATACAAATGTTCATTGTTTCTGAATTCCACCAATTTCTTGAATGGTGAAAAAAAAAGTTTTTCTCTAAAACAGTGATTGAGGTAAGACAGGACACACTGAAGTGGTTTTGAGTCCATTTGAATGGGGACCTGATAGATGTGACTTTCATTTTCCCACTTCTCCGTGAGTGGGTGGCCATTTCTTCTTCTTTTTTTCCAGGAACTGAACAGTATTTTTAGCTTTTTTTCTTAAGTATTTTATAAATTAAAATAGAACCCAGTGTCCACAGTCACCGTTCATTGAAATCACGTCCTATGCACATCATAGGGCTGTATATGGACTTGAAACTGTGAAGTCTTTGTAGAATTCTTAAAGGAGGGGAAAAAATTAACCTTGGTAGTAGTTTATAAAACACCCCAAATGAGCCCTTCTAAATGCAAGATCAACTTTAAAAACTTCAACTTTAAAAACAAATCTATATTCATTGTAGAAAACTTGAAAAATGTAGATAAAAGCAAGAAAAAAGTAATTTAAAAATCTCATGAATCCTTGGTACACACAATAAATATTTTGGGATATACTATCAGGACTATTTTTAAGTAAATATACACATAGGCTAGGACAATTTATTGAAATATTGTTTTTTGTTCTCTTGCTGTAGGTAATTTTCCCTTCTACGTTCCAAGATTAGTGGCCAAGTCCTTTTTCCTTACTGAAGGAAATGAATAACGACTTTTCTGTCTCAGGGCCAGGAGTAAAATTTGCCAGACAAAGAACCATACCCATGGAGAGTTTTTTTAAAGGTAGATTCATGCAGCAACAGAATCAGATGGTCTAAGGAGACAAGGACATCCTGGAATTTGTTGAAACTGGGGAAGGGAAGGTTTTGACAGCTTTTCCCAGGGCCAGATATGGGGATAGGGTAGATATGAGAGTTTCTGTGCCCTGCTGTCTCTTGGGACCCCAGGGACTGTCAGGGCTTCTGGGAGACTGGATGAGTGATGGCCCTCTGAGGCTGAGTGCCAATCACCATCCTCACATGAACCCCTGGGCTCAAGTTTGACACTGAAATAGCAGAGCTTCCAAACTTCAGGGTCCAGGCAAGATTAATAATGAACATATCCCCAGCGACCCTTTGGATTAGAGACCAAGGGGAGCTAGAGAACAAGGGGCCTTTCCCAAATGTCCTGTTTTACGTAGTCCCTCTGAGATACTTGCATAAGCCTGGCGTAGATGGTCCTACAGACAATCTTCTAGTAGGAGGTTCTTGGGGGAAATACAGCCCTTTTAGAGATTCATACTAATGTGCTGTGTTACAGTAAAATTCAGAACCACCACACATAAACACCTGCCTAGGAGTGCAGCCAAGTTGGTTCACAACTTGTTTAACTGCAAATATTTGATTTGGTACCCCAATAATGACTGAAATGGAGTTTCCTTCCATCTGAAGACTCAGAGAGGAATTTACATTTATTTAAAGAAAGTGTGGTATTTTTGAAACTTAGCATAGTGGTTCAGAGAGAAAACTCTAAATTACTGCACAGGTTCAAGTCCCATCTCTGCCAATTACAACCTATTGTGGCCTTGGACAAGTGACTTAGTTTTTCTATTACTGCTTTACTTATAAGACAAGATCAGTAACAGTGCTCATGTTATAGGGTTGTTATGGGGAATAAACTAATTAGAACAGTTAGAACAATATTTGGCACTTTAAAGTTTTGGTATGTAATTTTTGGTATATATTGCTTAATTCAGGTTAAGGAATTACTCTTTTATTTTAAGTAGGTCAAAGGCTTTATTTCTGAAACGGTGGTGTGTTTTATCAAATGCTATTTCCATATTTACTGAGATGATCATATAGTCTTTTTCCTTTTTTTCTAATTATATTTTCCATATAATTAGCGAATTATATTTATAGCTTTTATGATATTAAATCCAGCTTCCATAACAGTAATGGATGTTATTTAGTCAGGGTATATTGCATGGTATACTTTGTTGGAATCATTTTGCTAGTATTTTATTAGGTCTTTTTGTGTCTTATTCCTAATTAAGATTGGTCTATATTTTTCAGTTCTTGTACTATCCTTGTATGTTTTGATGATATATTATATTTATCTCATAAAAAGATTTGGGGAATGTTTCTGTTTTTTTGGGGTTTTTTTGTTTCTTTTGTGAGACACCGTCTCACTTGGTTGCTCAGGCTGGAGTGGAGTGGCACAATCTTGGCTCACTGTGGCCTTGACTTCCTGGGCTCAAATGATCTTCTCACCTCAGCTCCCCAATTAGCTGGGACTACAGGCATGCACTACCATGCCTGGCTAATGTTTTTTTGTTTTTAATAGAGACAGGGTTTTGCCATGTTGCCCAGGCTGGTCTCAAACTCCTGGGCTTCAAGCAATCCGCTTGACTCGGCCTTCCAAGGTGGTAGGATTACAGGCATGAGCCACTGCACTGGGCCTCTTGTATTTTAATTCTCTGAAACTGTAACTGTAGAAGGATTACATTTTTCTTGAATGTAAACTTGAATGTGCCTGTCTACTTGTCCTGGTGGGGATTCCTTCATTTATGTTTGAAAGATTTTAAACTCCCAGTTCCATCTCTTTTCAGGTTTATTTCAAATAGTTGTTCCAATCTTCTTATGCTATAATTTTTTGGGGAAATTGATAATTTCATTCAAGTTTTAAAATTTTTGCTAAAATGATTCATGGTGTCCTCTTGTTTATTTGTTAATGTCTCTTTTCTCTGCATTGGTCCTTCCCTATGTATTGTTTTGCTTTCTATTTCATGGATTTCTCTTGTCAGAGGTTTACTTACTTTATGAATTATTACTAAAGGACTACTTTTAAATCGATTGTTCTCTATTGTTTATTTTATTTTATTAATTTTTTCTCCCTACTAAACATACTTCAGAACTTTCAATTACTAAGAATCTTTAGGTGATGAACTCTTACAGTATTGATTTGTCTGAAAGTATCTTTAGTACTCTTTCATTTCAAAAAGATATTTAGTTTTGTGATTCCAGATTGACATTATTAACTTTATATTAATAACTACATTAATAATAACATTAATAGCTATATTAATAACTCATACTCTGAACAGTTGTTCATCTGGACATAATACATTTTTTGTTTTTTATTCTTTTTGACTGGCTGTTCTTAAGAGTTTTTCTTTGGTGTTTGAAGTTTCATTATGATAAGTCTAGACAGAGGTTTCTTGACATTTATTAGTTATTTTGTCAGAAGGTTTATGTCTTTTATCAGTTCTGGAATACTCTCATATATTATTATCACTAAATAATTATCTCTGACTTGTTCTCCCTTTTCCATGTGGAACTATACCTTGATATGTTAGATTTCTTACTCTATTCCAAATATCTCTTATTTTCTTTCATATTTTCTTTTTGCCTCTTTATGATGCATTCTGGAAAACTAAGAATATGTTACTTCCAAGTAACATATCTTTTCATAAAATATCTAAGCTGCTATTAAATCCACACATTTCTAATTTCAATCATTAACATTTTTATTTCTAGAAGTTTATTTTATTCTTAAAACCTGCTTGGCCATTTCTCATAGTTTCTTGCTATCTGCTTATATTTTCACTTAGTTTTTTATTTCTTTAAACACAATGAGTATAACATTTTCAGAATCAGTGTCCTAATATTTTGGTGCCTGAAGTTTCTGTTGTTTTTGCTTATTCTTCCTCAGGGGGCTTTATTTCTTTGTGTGTGTAATTATTTTCACCCATGAGTTGCTTAGTTTTCTTGTCAGTTTATTTCTAGAAATTCTCTGAGGACTAAAATTCTAGTGCTTCCTATTGGAATCACTAGACTGGATTGTGTTTGCTTCAGAGAAGTATGTGGGAGCATTCTAATCACTCTGAATTACATTTACAAATCGGGTTATTTTGGTCTGTTAGGTAGTACACGTTCAGGATAAAGAAGGCTAGTTTCTAGTTTCTAACTTTCAACAATGAATTTTTTTCTTCTTTTCTTCATGTCTAAGTGGTGGAGAGTTGATGTCCTTTTATCTGCTTTGGGGGAATAATGTTTCTGCTTACCCTGTAACAGCTCATGACCTGTTAGTCCAAGTTTTATAAGCAGAGGAGCTCCACTCCTCCTAGATTTCCCCCTTTTGAATGGACTTTGAGGCTTGTTTCTGTAATTTACTGATATTTTACGTAGTGTAATATTAAAATAAGAAGTGGATTTAAAATGGATTTTTTTTC
>NW_016107391.1:13475832-13531689 GCF_001604975.1 Cebus imitator | reverse complement strand
TAGACATAGTTTACATAATCAAAGGTTGGAGATTGAAGCCAGAGCAGCTACAAGTCACAATAGAAGGATCAGCAGCATTTTTCAGGACCGGCAGATACACATGCTTCTAGACCTTAAAATCTTCATTGGGGTCATGGAATTTCAGGTGATAACATGAGTCACTGAAGTTCACATCAGAGCTTCTGGAAGCTCAGCTATTCCCTCCAGTTTCAATTTCCATACGTAAGTGTCAAGCCATTTGTAGATAGGCTAGTTTGGCTGCATGCTGGAGACCCCTCAACCTGGCCAGGTACACCTCATCTGTCTCTGTATTATACAAAATACAAAACACAGAGTGCATTTTTATACAGAACACAGGCCAAAAACACAGCCCTAATTTATCACCTTTTCCCACCCTAGCCTGGCCAAATCTGTTCCAAGGACATTCTGAACTCAGTGCTGTGGCATGACAACCAAGATCAATTGCTCAAACTTCTCTGGCTACGGGGTTCATATGTAAATAAGTGAAGTTTTGGTCTAGTAGAAAAAAGTCTATTAGAAATATAGTCCATCAGGAATTACAGATACCAGGCAGGGCTTTAAAGGAAACAGATATTACACTCAAATTAGAATAAGTAAAGAGAGTTTATTTAGACAAGGGACAAATTATAAAGTGTGTGTGGGGTTTAGTGGTGGTGAAACACAAGGAATAGTGTAGAAACCCGAAGCTAGCAGAAACAAGCTTGTACCAACCTTGGAACTGAGTAGACAGTGGGAAGAAGACATTACCAGACCTCAGAAGGAGATAATGTCTTAGAGAGCAGCCATCTAGAGTGAAAAAATAATCTGCTGTCAAGGAACACAGGCTGCCCAAATGTGCTCAATTTTCTTCCACTCAGCTTTCTGCTGGCCAAACCAACTGGAAGCAAGAGGCCATGCAAGTCTATTGTTGTAACCCAGGCAAGTCAGCTTTCCTACTTAATGAACAAGATGGAAGGGTGGAGACTGGATTTAGAGGGATTAAGTGAAGGATTTCTGGCATGTCAGAGAAACTGACATATAATCCAAGATAAGTCAATAACTGCATCAATTTGTAAGTCAACTGAACTCTCTAATGCTTCACATGTATAATCATTTATAAAATTTCTATCCTTATATTTTAACAAGAATTTATTCGGTCTGTCAATCATACCGATTTTCTTCACAATTTTTAGGTCAGTCTCCCAAATTTCACCTACTTTATTCTCTTTGGAAGTTACTCTGATTGTAGGTCTTCCAAAGCTTTTTGAAAATATTCTAGTTTTCCAGGATCTCTGCCATTGGTCTATTTTTTTCTCTTCAAAATTTGTGAACTGCCTTGGATAAAATTCATGTGGACAGAGTATTTATTGATATTGGGTCATGTTAACTCATTTATCACTTCTGTCTTACTGATTCTGAGCCCCATGCAGTGGAGTATTTGCCAGTTCGGGAGAATGCTTGCTAGGGTTTTGTTCTTTTCAAATACCACATGGATAACGAGTGTCTAGTGATTTTTATTGATGTCTGTAGTACACTTAGATGTATAAATGAATGATATATAACTTTAATGTCCTTTGGAATGTTCATTTGTAGTGAAATTCTCAAAACAGAACAGACTGTGTTGGGTTTCTTATAAGGAAGTGGTAAAGTCAATGTCACAAATATGATGCTGTGTTGTGTAGAAGATCACGTAAAGAGCAAGCACAAGGAGTTAATTTTTTTTATCATTTATAATGGGTCAGTTGATGTGATAGGTATTTTATGCATGGAATTTAATCAAGTTACATTAACATTACAAGTTAGATAATCTCTAGTGAAGGAAACATATAGCATTTATGTTAATATATAGCATAGCATTTTTAAGGTCTTTCTAACCAAAGTAAAGTAAATATTTGAGGTAGGAGTCTCTCCACCCAATGGAAGCCCAGGAGTCTGGTTAATATTTGATAGAAAGATCTACACATCATGGCAAACTTGAAGATTATGAACCTCTTGGGGGACTGTAGTGCTTCCTGGTTGCTCTCCCTGCTTTCTCAGTGATCCTTGCAGTCCATTTCCACATTACCAACCAGGTGTTCTTTCTAAAAATCCATTCTAGCCACACTTTCTTTACTTAAAACTGCCAAGACTTGTACTGGCACTTAGCTAAAATCCAGCATGTTTGACACGCCCCTTCAAGGTCTTCTCTACTTTTCTGGCCTCAGTTCACATCCTGCCCCTACTTATGTTCCCACTGTCTGGATCACTCTATATCTATTTCTGAAAAGCTCCTATCCTTCTTTCGGGTTTCACATTCGATGTCGTGTCTTTAAGGAAGCCATCATTTGCCCTTCTACTCAATAATGTCCCCTGGTATTCTCTCTAATTATACCCTTCACATTTCTTTCAGATTCCTCAGGGTACTTTGCAATTATACATTTGTTTTTGTGATTGTTTTTCTGATGTCGGTCTTTTTTGTCAGACCGCATGTTCCATGAGGTCTATTTTGTTCAGTGTGGTCATCTCTAGCTTTGTGGCACAAAGCCAAGTACTAGGAGTGCAATGTTCTGAATGTTATGTCCCCTGACTCAAATTTATATGTAAACCTAATACCCAATGTGAAGGTATTTGGAGGTGGGTCCTTTGGGAGCTGATTAGATTAAGAGGGCAGACCTCTCATGAATGAGGTTAGTATCCTTATAAAAGAGGCACCAGAGATCCGCTCTGCCCCTTCTGCTACATAAGGACACAGCAAACGCACCATCAATGAATTATAAAATAGGCCTCCCCAGTCACGGAATCTTCTAGTGTCTTGGTCTTAGACTTGCCGACTTCAGAACAGGGAGAAATCAATTTCTATTATTTATAAGCTACCCAGTGTGTGTTATTTTGTTAGCCTGAGCAGACTAAGACAAGGACGCATTCAATAACGTGACAAATAAATGAATGACAAAAACACAATCCCTGTCCTCCAGGAGTTTAGCATCAGAGAAGACAATGGACAGAGATAAGATCACTTCACTGTGGTAAGTATTGGGAGAGTGGAATAGACAGAGGCACACACAGTGCAAATTGGGAGGACCCTTCAGGCAGGTTCAAGCCATTTTGGTCCCTTGAAGAAAAGAATTAAATCTTTCTTATTGAGAACGTACTAATTCAGCTAGTAACAAGGGAATAAATGTTTGAGAGTAAGTCTTGCAATTATTAAATAACTCACTGTGTAGTTTAATGGGAAGCTCTGGAATTGAGAGTTGAAGCCTGTGTTGTGACACTGGCTAGCCATATTGCTTTATAGTCCATTGTACTCTGCAGGCGCAGATACAACAAAAATGGTTGGGTTGTCTTATTTCTTTATGCCCTTCCAGTACTACACTTATAAGACAATCAGAGGGCAGTATATGAAGATGGAAGGGCACGTTAATGAAAGAGAGGGGACCTTTTAAAGCTGGTGAAATTTCTTTCTATCTTACTTTAGAGTTCATATTCTCTGTCTGTCTCTCTGTCTCTATCTCTCTTTATATAAATATAGTGTGTGTGCACGTACATGTGTGTGTGTGTATCTGTTGGGGTGGGCAGGAGGAGAATATCTTATATATGGTTGAATTATCCACCTTACCTTCTGTTCAGTGGGGACCTAAAGATTTCCTGCACATATTAACTAAAAAATATTTTCTGGAAGCTATGGCTCAGTCCATTATTCTGTAAATTTGTAAAGAATCTTTGACATACATAAGCCCAGATGGAATAAATCTGCTAAGTGACTACTTACACTAAACAGAACATTTTGAAAAACACATTTATAAACAGCCTGTGCAAATTTAGTAAATAAGTGAATTGATGTGTCTACATTCTATGCATACATTTCAATCCAGGGAAGCATTTCCATAGTTATATCCCCAATAATGAAAAGTACCTATTAAATGCAGACCATGAATATACATTCATAGATTCACATTAAACAGGAAATTAAACTAATAATCTTACCCTGAAGATAATGAGATCTTTAATGTCATCATAATTGTAGCCAGGTTAAAAGCTAAAATAGAGAAGTTCTCCTGTGACTTCCTGAAAACTTGATTTGATGCAGAACAAAACGAAGATATACCTGGACAATTCCTTACTTGTGAATAAACACATGTGTGTTGTCCCATCTATTTGCAGACACCTTCGCAGACATCTTTGTAGCACCCTGCCTTCTTAGTTGCTTACCTACAGAGCTAAGCTTTCACCTAGGCCAAGTCTTGTCTGGAATAGAAGGGCTACAATTTGTGTTATAAGATTTGGGTGATTTAGTCATTTATATTCATTCTATTGGTTACCAAAATTATGAATCATTAAAGGTGAGGAATTGATGATAGAAAAGTAGATTGGGGTATTGGGCCAATAAGTGTATAACCAAGGTTTCACATAACCTTGGGAAAAATATATTACAAAAATGTCAGTTTCTAAATTGTTAACTTAAAGCTATCAATTTTTATGATACCGAACCTAGTTCTCTTCTGTCCAAAATCATATCTCTCTAGGTATTTTAGGAGTCTCCCATGTCCTCACATGTGGACATGAACAGCCTTCTCATAATCTTACTGATCTGTCACCTTAGAATGAATTCTTACAGAGAATCCCAGAACTAGATCCCAGTACGTCTCCTGATTTGTATATTTAAAAAAAATGTTTCAATTTTATGCTTTCCAAGGAATGAGCTGAATGTCCAAGAGGGCTTATCAAAGAGTTGGACAAGGCGGGACACACGCAGCAGAAATGAGCACTTCTCAGACCAGCTCCCTTAGAATGAAAACTCCATGCTAGGGTGTCATTTCCAGGAAGATAGTGATTTGTGTTTGATTTACTCCTCTATTTCCATGTGAGAAGAATGCTTGGCACATGATAGGCCCTCAATAAATATTTGTTGAACAAATGAATAATAATGTTCTTTTTGGTTACAGTGAAAGGAAATTCTGAACATGCAACCTTGCCCAAGCTCCTGAGTCCTCTCAATTTGTGGTTGATATTAAAAGACAATAGCAAAGATTCACTTTATTTAATGTATTTGGTCAGAGGAAATCTTAGAGACTCAGAAATATGCCCTTGTTTAGGCAGAGGAGAAATAGTACTACCCTTTGCTTGTGAATCATCTTGTTAACATTTCTAAGTAGTTACCAGAATTCCTAAAAGAACTACCATAGTAAAGATAATATGTTTCATTAGGGGAATTGCTGAAAGTGCAAAAGGTGTCGTGTGTTGATTTGTTGATAACAGCTATTCTTGGTATGATTTATGAGATGAGTATAGAACTTACCTGAGTGCTTTATGGTAACAATCACCATTAACTCTAAAAATATAAAAAGTTTGTCCCAAATTCTAACTTTTTAGAATAGATGCTAACTTTTTTAAGGAAGACCTTGTTCAAGTGAATGAATTTAATCTAATATGTGGAAAAGTAAAAATGTACTCATTATACATTTTCAATGCCTTCTATAATGGAGTGTTTTAAATTATTTGGGGTAAAAGACCAGTTTTTTAAAAAATCTCTAATCTATTACAGAATAATACTTTATAATGGAAATAAATGTTTAGAAAACAATTACGTGCTTTTATGTCATAGTAAATGTCAAATCACCATAAAAGTTGTCTAAAGTTGTCTAAATTCTGTCTCAGTTTCTGTACTTATGAGATTACTTATTCTGTACCTATTATTGGGATTGTCCTCCCCTCCAAGGTATAAATCCTGAACTCCCAGCATGACTTTGGAAGGAGAATTAGGCTCAACTGACTTTCAGATGTACACTCTACCCGCCCAGTGGTCTTTGGTTATAGCTGCCACCATTAAAGCTGGATTTCCAGGAGTGTGTTCCTCTCTACCCTTCTGCTCAAATATGGATAGACGCTTTTTCTCTTATTTTTGTTTGTCCCGCTTAGGCAAGCTGGAGCTTCAAAACAACCAGTGAAAAAATGGCAAATACACAGAATACATAAGCAACATAGACAGTTTGTCATGCAAAGTACATGATTCTGAGTCTACTATTCCAGAGGGCTTCACTTTGCATCCTCTCTGGAGATGCAGGCACCTGTAGTTCTCAGGAGACCTTCTCACATCCTGGCCTAACTCTCCGTGCTTGTCACTATCTTAATGTCTGCCTCTTGGATGTAGTCTTATAAATATATTGGTGTAAATATTGCCTTGTAAGCATATTGATCTGAATGAAAAGAAACTCCATTGTTACCTGATTATAAAATTAGTATTTGCTTATTATGTTACACTTAAAATAGATTGGGCCATGCACAGTGACTCATACCTGTAATCTCGGCATTTTGGGAGGTTGAGGCAGGTGGTTTGCTTGAGCTTAAGAGTTTGAGATCAGCCTGGGCAACATGGCAAAACCCCTTTTGTAAAAAATATAAAAAATTAGCTGGGCATGGTGGATTGCACTTGTACACCCAGCTATTCAAGAGGCTGGAGTGGGAGGATCACTTGAGCTGTGAAGGTTGAGACTGTAATGAGCTGTGATTGAACCATTGCACTTAAACATGGGCAACAGAATGAGACCATGTCAAAAAATAAGATTAAATTATGAGGCAAAAAGTTAAAAAAATTAAAATTCCATAATCTCACCATTTATTTACTTTATACATGAACATATTTTTAGAAACATGAAATATTACAGTTTGGTGATCAGATCTGTTCTCTAAATTGCAGATTAGTTAGCTTTGCTTTTCTTCCATCAACAAAACCTGGAGAGGAAGAGTATCCTCCATCTTTCTTGAAACCTCAATTCTTGCATCCCAAAGTGAAGAGCCCAAGACATCACTCTGTCCTATGAAGCTTCCTGTCTTTTACTACAGAGGCACGGCTTTGTTATCACAGGTTTTAAAGCAGAGGATGCAGACACAGTTAATTTAGCCAGCAAAACATTTAAGACAGTTGAATTTAAATACTTTTAGGTGGGTGTATGTGCTGCCAGATTCACACAATTATTGTACCTATCTAATTCCTGTAGGCATTTAAGACTGCAACCAACACTTTAAAGAGTTAATGTAGTTTAAGATAACACAATAATCAGAGTCTTCTTATAATACGAATTACATAAATCTCTCATAGAAGATTATTCTCTTCATACAAACCCATTATCTCATAACATATTAAAGAGGAAATAAAACTAATGGCCCATTATTAAAGGAAAAGGCCATATATTTATTACATATTTATTACAGATATGGTTCAGATTTGAAAACCAGGGAGTTTCAAATTCACCTGAATTCTTTATCAGTTGCCAACAGGGAAATTAAAGCTTTTCATGTCCCATAGTTCTGTGTTAAAATACTAATGATATGTAGGAGTGACATATAGAGGGACTGATGTGCACTCACATATTACTAAAGATTAATTGATTATTCGATGCATGTCATCTAGGTTAATACGGAGAGCTGGAGGAAATGGAATCCAGGATGAAAGAATGAAGAGGAATAAAGGTTCGGATTGCAAGGCACTGCCTGAAGTTGCATACCAGCTGAGCTCCACATTGAGGAACTTAAGGAGGGGGAATTAATGAAAGTGAAGCGATCAAGAATGCTGAACATAAATCTCACCTACTACATTATTTTGCTTGCACTCAGTTCGGCTTCCCAGGCTTCTCCAATTTGTTCCTCAGACACTCTGGTCAAATAAATCATTATTCCACCAGTGATGATAGCTGTTCCAAAAAGCAAACTATCAGACACCACCCATTCAATCCTCTAGCTCCGAAATGTGCCAGAATATTCTTGGCCTGTGCTTGGATGAATAAATGGATGGGGAGAATTAAGCACTGCTGAATAGAAAATGATTTTTTAAATGCGGCCAAGGAGACATCATTTTCTTTTTATTCAGGAGGTCATTCAAAGAAGACAGAAAGACAAGCAGATTATCTTTCTCCTAAAGGGAATGCAGAAGTGGTGTTTTTAAAAGAGAGAGTCCATTAATGCTGTATAATATACAATGTATTTATTCTGGATATTACTTTAAAATATTAGATGTACACAACTGAGATATCTTCTGTCATAGTTTAAAGTTTATCTGGATTATAGTTTAAGAATGCTATGGGACATCTAAAGAATTTTTGGGTGAAATGTTAAATTAATCATTTTGACTATTTCTTCTAAATTAGATTTGGTTATTTCATTTCCAAATTATATATTCGCAAGAATGTTTTTAGAGTTCTAATTTATGTAATTCTAGCTTGGTTTTCTTTGGAATAAGCTTTCATGAAATATATTCTCAGATATTAAATTATTATTCTACTATTCTCATATTACATTTGGTTTTTATATAGTCTTCTAGAGTATAAAGTGAACACAAATTAAGTTTCTGTAATCTGTAATTATCTTTGTGTAATTAAAATATTTTTATCATTAGTTTAAAAAACTCAGTAAGTCGATCAATCAGCTACATTGCTTCAATTGAAAATAGGCAATAATAATAAAATTCTTTTTAAAAATCTTCTCTACTCAGGGCTTATTTCCCTAACAGGTTATATTTTCTGAGCAGTTTCTTTTATTTCTATAGAAGTAATAGCTACATCCCAAAACTACATGTGTAACACTATGGAAAGCAATTTACAATGCACATTGTAATGATGAAGCAGCTTGTTCACTGGTAGCAGTCATTCAGAATATATTATAGCTCATTATAGCAAAAGAAAGAAAGTTTTCCTCTTCGTTCTTCATGTTTACCTCTAAATATTATTTTAAGACACAAAGTAAGTTTATCCTTATGCATTAGAAATATTATATGTACTGGAGGACTTATGAGAAAGAGGCTGCTGTGTGCTCAAACTGTTCCTCCAGAAAACGCAATTAGACTACATAGCCCAGTGTTCTTTGCAGTCTGATGTTGCTGGGTAACTGAATACTGTCTAATGCAATATGAACAAAATTGATGTGCTCCTCTTTCAGGCCTGGTCCATTCAAAATGTTTGCACCATTTCCCATTCTTATTCTCTACATTAGTTTGCTGGGTTTATGTAGGAAATCCAGCAGAGGATTCCCAGCATTTAAGAAATATTGGATTCACATGATGGGAAGTCATGGTTCCAAAATGATGCTGACCAGGAACTCAGAACAAACTTAGTATGAGAAATGTACTCATTTTGTGTATATCACTGAGACTTGAGGGCTTATTTGTATATAAGCTAGTTTACTTACCCTGACAGCAAGGGGGAAACTTCCCCACGATTCAATCAACTTCTACCAGGTCCCTCCCTCAATAAATGGGGATTACAAATCGAGTTGAGATTTGGGTGGAGACACAGAGCCAAACATGTCATATTCACTCTTTAGAGACTGACTGCTGTGATGTGTTGGGCACTATTCCTCTGATGTGCTGAGATTTTGGAATACCAAAACTATGCTTTGTCAAAAAGGTTAGAATCTATGATGATTAGAATCGATTAGATGATTAGAATTTATGTGATGATTATCTAATCTATTAGATTAGAATTTGAACAGAAGTTTAGAATTTATGATGCACAGTTTTGAAATCTTGAATTTTACTTTTTTAGTAAATTTACATCAAAGTTAAAGAAACTAGGTTTTTATACAAGGACGGACAATTTGGTCTTCCACTTTCTAAATGAGATTGTGCAAGCTGACAAACTTAGACAACCAAAAATTATTTTTTAATAGTCAATGAAAATTTAAAAACATAGAAAGCATACACTAAATCCAAATCAATATCAAGAATTCTTCAAGAAAAGGAGAAAGTCAGCAAAATAAGTTAAATCAATAGTAGTCAAAAAAAAAAAAAAACAAGTAATCCTATTTTATATGGGGGTGTATGCAAACGAATATTAGCCTAAATCTACCCTCTACATGAGGTTTACAGAAGGAGATGGAATAGCACTTTATAGAATGTCATTTGATTCTCAGAGGCTATCAGAGCAAAGCAAGAAGGATGAAGGTTACCTTGAGTGTCCCCTAAAGATAACAAGACATTTTCCCCTTAGAATGTAAGTTCCAGATTTGATTTCTTTAAGAAGAGACAAGAGCTTAAGAGTTGTAAAGGAATCTGAATGCAGAATTTTTCTACATTTTTGTTTTAATCTTTTACAATTTTATCACATCTGCTCAAATTGATAGTTTTTTATGGTGACTTTATAGTCTTTATTGAATGCTTACTGAGGTAGTTTTCAGAGAAACAATTTTCACACACATTTTTATTGGTTTACATATTATTTAACATAAATTTGGTTTTGCAGTAATAGATATGATATATTTTGTAGGAGAATGACTGATTCTTGATAACCACTCATGTGGTAGTAGCCAAATTGTGTGGCCATGGCAGAGACTGACTTTCTACTGGTGCGTGTGGAGCATGTCACAGCCATTATTCAAATGGTTTTACATAAGGAAAGCTGGAAGTTAGTGAATCTAGAGAGTTGGTTAAAGGGAGCTGGGTTAAGAGAGTGCAGACTCACATTTTCATGGTTCTCACTCCATCTGCAGAATCTCATCTTCCTGAAACTATTCTAATATCCAAGTGTGCCTGGGATATTGTTACCCCTGCCCTCCCGTGATGACCACATGGATCTCCTGTTTGCTTTCTCTTTTCCTGACCCTTTCTCCCTGATTCTAGCAAGCCAGTCACAGTTGAGTTAATGGGCACTGACATGGCTTCTGTTAAGTTCTGCCACTCCTGACTAGTGTAACTACTCTGTATTAGTTTGTTCTCACACTGCTATAATGATACTACCTGAGGCTGGGTAATTTATGAACAAAAGGGATTTAATTGACTCACAGTTCCAAATGGCTTACGTGCAGGAAACTTACAATCACGGAGGAAGGGGAAGGGAAAACAAGGCCCATCTTACATGGCAGAAGGTAAGAAATAGAGCACAAGGAGGGAACTACCAAGCACTTTAAAAACTGTTAGATTTTGTGAGAACATACTATCACAAGAACAGCATGGGGGAAACTGCCCCCATGATCCAATCAACTCCCACCACGTCCCTCCCTCGATAAGTGGAGATTACAATTCGAGATGAGATTTGGGTGGGGACACAGAGCCAAACCATGTCATACTAGCTCTTTAAAGACTGCTATGGCCTGTTAGGCACTATTCCTCTGATGTGCTGAGATTTGGGGGGTACCAAAGCTATTTTTGCCAAAAAGGGGTACTTACAAGATGCTTGTGTTTGGTAGCTTATGAAAATTTGACTGGGATAACTTTCTCAGGCTTTGATTATAGTATTCATTCTTCCCACAACTCACTCCCAGCACATGGTGAACTCATTTCTACATAGGGCACTAATTCATGTGAGGTTGGGTAGAAAGGCAGAGAGCAAGCACTTTTACAAAAGCCTACGCATCCTCATGAGTGAAGTGGGTCAGGATTATCTGCAAAACTAGTTTTTGTTTAGGATCTTTCACTTTCCAGGAACTGCCTCAGTTTTTCATGCAAATGCACTTGGACAAATCCAGACCTGCTTGCTGTCAGAAAGGAGCACAATTTAAGCTCATAATGAGGCTTGGAAATCTAAAAATAAGCTTAATTATAGCATAACTATCTCCTAAACAAAGCCTGGTCTAAATAAAGGTAGATAGTGTTCAGTTATCTCTTCTTGTATAAGGAAGTACCCCAAAACTTAGTGACTTAGTGCATAAATATTTTAAGTATATTATGATTTTGTATGTCAGAAATTTAAGCAGGACTCAACTGGGTGATTCTTTTTCTCCACATGATTATTGACTGGGTAGACTTGGTGGTATTCAGCTGATGACTAGAGTATATTTGTCAGAGTTCTCTAGAGGGACAGAACTAATAGGCTCTATGCATACATGAAGGGGAGTTTACTAGGGAGAATTGGCTTACATGATTACAAGGCACAGTTCCAAGATAGGCCCTCTGCAAGCTGGGGGAAGAGAGAAGCTGGTAGTGGCTCAGTCTGGGTCTGAAAGCCTCAAAACCAGAGAATCCAACAGTGCAGCCTTCAGTCTATAGTTGAAGGCCCAAGAGCTCCTGGCAAACCACTGGTGCAAGTCCAAAAGTCCAAAAACTGAAGAACCTGAAGTATGACGTCCAAGGGCAGGAGGAGCAGGAGGAAGCATCCAGCCTGGGAGAAAGCAGGAAGCCAGCAGAATCAGTAAGAATAGTTATCTTCTTCTGCCTGCTTTTGTTCTAGCTGGACTGGCAGCTGATTGGATGGTGCCCACACACATTGAGGGTGGGTCTTCCTCTCCCAGTCCACCAACTCAAAATGTAAATCTCCTCTGGCAACAACCTCACAGACACACCTAGAAACAATACTTAGCCAACCAGATAGGAATTTTTTTTTCTGAGACAGAGTCTCACTCTGTCACCCTGGCTGGAGTGCAGTGGTGCGATCTTGGCTCACTGCAACCTCTGCCACCTAGGTTCAAGTGATTCTCTTGCCTCAGCCTCCCAAGCAGTTGGGATTACAAGAACCTGCCTCCACGCCAAGCTAAATTTTTAGTAGAGACGGGGTTTCACCATCTTGGTCAGGCTGGTCTTGAACTCCTGGCCTCGTGGTCCACCCACCTCAGCCTCCCAAAGTATTGGGATTACACTAGTGAGCTACCGCACCCAGCCTAGGTATCTTTTAATCCAGTCAATATGACACCTCACCTTAACCATCACAATTTCACCCTTCATCAACTTGGCACCCATACACATCTCCTGAAATCATACTTAATTTCTAAATAAAGACAATAATAAGGTTATAATTACACTTAACATAATATAACCATTCTTCATACAACTGGAAGTGCCCTAATCCTTAACCTAAATAATATTTACATAAAGTTAATAACACTTAAATGCTGATAGGAAATCAATAAAACTTAGTTTACATAATAAAGGAAAAAGAAAGGAAATAAAATGAAGATATTTTCTTGGTACAGGTGTATACATGCACAAACCTGTTCTTAATAAAGGAAAGAGGAAATACTCATGATAATTACAGTCCTTGATTCTGCAACTGGTCACGTGCTCATAGCTGATATTGATGGCTAGCTTCTTTTACTACCTTTTCTGTTTTCTTTTTGCCTTTGGCAAGCACCTTGGCTTCTTGTTGTTTTTTACCTGGTGACGTAACCCCAACCTTCATTTCTGAAGGGTCTGGGCCATTTTTCATCTTGTCTGGATTAGGCAATTGTAGTTTCCCACTCACCTTGATCACGGGCATCGTAATAATAAGAGACACCCTAAGGGAACTCCTGTATTCTTGACATACTCTTCCTTCCATTGTGGAGTAGTCTCATTTCGTCTTGATTGTCTGGGTCAGTCACCCGCACCAACACTGTAATTCCCTTCTTAGCCTATTGACTTAGAGGAAGAAGAAGCCCAAAGTGGCCAAGTGGCAATCTTAAATATTAAATTGTTGTGTCTCTTTGTGACAGCATTCCTCTGTCAGGAACTATGACCTCTTAGGCCAGCAAAACATGTCATGGGAACAGGAAGCAAACATTTTGCTAGTGAGGCACTAGGGGTGATCGTGAGTGATGCCACTTCCACTTCCACCCTTTGATTGACAGGCCCTGCAGCCTGAACTCCTAGAAATTTCACTGAGGTAGACAGCTTCTGAATTTTAGTCGGATTTATTTCCCATACCCTGGCATGCAAATGTCTCAGAAATAAGTCCAGTGTGGTTGCTACTTCTCACTCACTGGGTCCAGCCAGCATAATTTCATCAATAGAGTGGGCCAGTGTGATATTTTGAGGAAGGGAAAATCAATCAAGATATCTGTGAACAAGATTATGACACAGAGCCAGAGAGTTGATATACCCCTGAGGTAAAACCTTATGGACAGGAATGGTGAAAGAGGCATTTGTCAAATTAATGGCTGCATACCAGGTACCAGGAGGTTTCTTAATTTGCTCAAGCAATGAGACCACATCTGGTACAGCAGCTGCTGTTGAAGTCACCATTTGTTAAGCTTGTACTAATCTACTGTCATTCTCCAAAATCCATCTGTCTTTTGCACAGGCCTCATAGAAGAGTTGAACAGAGGTGCGGTGGGAGTCACCACCCCTGTCTTTCAAATCCTTGATGGTGGCAGTAATCTCTGAAATCCTTCCAGTGTTGCAATATTGCTCTATTGGCTTCCATTTGGCCTTTTCCACCATAACAGTCCTCACCTCACAGGTCAGAGAGAGATCCAGTGTGGGGATTCTGCCAGCTGCTATGTATGTCTATGCGAATTATGTATTCTGACACTGGGAAAATGATCACAGGATGAGTCCAGGGACCCACTGGACTCACTGTAAGTTGGACCTAAACTGAAACCCTATTAATTACCTGACCTCCATAAGTCCCTACTCTTCCTGGAGGATCACAATGATGTTTTGATGTTTTTGGAGTCAATGTCAGCCAGTGTCCAGTAGTCCCTGAAAGATCTGATCACTCCCCTGTCCTCAGTGCTCAGTTACCCTGGTAAAAGGCCAGAGGTCTCCTTGGGGAAGGATGGGAGAAGGATTAACAGTATAAATTGTTGGTAGTGCAGTGGGGTCATTTCTTAAGGGAACAGGCCTCCCCTCCATTCAAGTGGTTCTAGGTCTGTAAACTGACTCAAGTCTGAAAAGTGATTGAAAAGCCATGTTGTTCTGTTTTTATAATTCAAGTTAGTGTTTTGTCCAATTGACCTGGAAGTTATCTGCTTATACAAATTACTTGAGAATGCGGTGAAGGATGTGTCTTCTGGACCTTCTCAGTTGGGATGAGTAAGTCTTAAGTGACTAATCCACTCTAGCATTCCAATCTTCCTAGGCCTTCGGTTCCTTTCCTCTACATTAAACCAAGGGAGATCAGGCATTTCCAGCTCGCTCATAGTGGACCATCTTCTGATCCATGATTCAACCAAGCAAATAAACTATTAGAACCGTTTTAAAATCCCTGTGCTGTAAGCCTAAATGTAAAATCTCTGCTTAGTGGCCCATATGAATAAATTCTGCCTGATACAACTTTATGTTCCTTCTACCATTAACCCACACCCTTAATATCCATTCCCATACCTGCTCTCTGGATATCTGCTTATATAAATTAGAAAACTCAAGTAGTTCCTTTGGAGTGTGGTGCACCTCCTTGTGGGTCACACTCTGAACCTCACCTCTAGAGGCCTACTAGGACTTGAGTCTAGTTACAGGTGTAGAAGCAAAGAGGGGTGGTGGGGGTGGGTCCTCAGGAGAATCAGCATTCCCTTGCCTGGCAACTGCATTGGGGAGAACATCGCTGTTGCCTCAGGCAGAGCAGGGTTAATCTGCTCAGACAGAGGTGGAAAGGCTCATGGTAGCCTGGGTGGGGAGGTGATGTTGCCACCACTGGGGGTGGGGAGGCTATTTCCTCTGAAGAAAAAGGTTCATCAGAATTTAGGAGCTCAGAGTCTCCAGTTTCATCAAGGTCCTCCAACACATCCCCATCCCAAGTTACAGGCTCCCATTCTTTCCCAATCAATGCCCTCATTTTAACAGTAGACTAGTGAAGCTGAGCCTGTATCTTTTGCTGCAGGTCAGCCACTCATGTGATAAGAGCTTGTGTCTGATTTTCAGCAATTTCAGCCCTTTTTCCATAGGAGACAAGACTCTCACCCAGGTCAATCTTAGAAGAGTTGAGGCTAAGTATGTGCTTCTGGAGCCAGGAGATGGGAGATGGAATCCCTGAGCTCATCCTTTTCTTTCATCACTTTCTCCAGGAAACTTAGGAGCAACCAACCAACTTCATTATATTCCTTGGTTCTCTGCAAATGTTCAAAGGTATCATGTATAGAGTCACTAAACTCCTTGCCTCTCAAGAGTGGTGAATCAGGACTATCAAATGCATTTATTTTACACAACTCTAAACAATGTACACCAAGAACTATCAGTGCTCTTCATACTATTAGAAGTAAAGTCATTAGCATTTTTAGGTCTAACCAGATTAAAGAGCCAGGAACCCCAAAGCCGACTAAAGAAATCCATCCTTAAAACTTGTTCCTTTAGAACCACCCCTTTTACCAAAATCTGTATTAGTCAGGGCTCTCCAGAGGGACAGGACTAATAGAATATACGTAGATATGAAAGAAAGTTTATTAGGGAGAATTGGCTCACATGATCACAAGGCGAAGTCCCATGATAAGCCATCTGCAAGCTGGGTAAGAGAAAAGCTGGTAGTGGCTCAGTTTGAGTCTGAAAGCCTCAAAACCAGGGAAGCTGACAGTGCAGCCTTCAGTCTGTGGCCAAAGGTCTGAGAGCTCCCAGCAAGCCACTGGTACAAGTCCAAGAGTCCAAAGGCCAAAGAACCTGGAGTCTGATGCCCAAGGGCAGGAGGAGTGAGAGGAAGCATCCAGCACAGGAGAAAGAAGAAAACCAGAAGACGAAGGAAGCAAGATTATCCCACCCTCTTCTGCCTGCTTTGTTCTAGCTGCACTGGCAGCTGACTGAATGGTGCTCACCCACACTGAGGGGGGGTCTCCTCTCCCAGTCTGCCAACACAAATGTCAATCTCCTCTGGCAACACCCTCACAGACACATCCAGAAACAATACCAGCCCATCTAGGTGTCTTTCGATCCAATCAAGTTGACACCTAACATTGACCATTACAACTGGGATGAACTGGAGGACTCCAGAATGGCTTCACTCACATGTCTTATACCTTGATAGGGAAATCTGGAAGGCAGGTCTCAGCCTGTCCCCTGTACATCTCCAAATAGTCTCAGGGCTTCTGTATTTGATCTCTGCAGCATATAATTGGACTTCCTACCTTGAGTTAGCTACCCTATGTGATGATTAATTATATGTGTCATCTTGGATAGGCTATGCTTCCCAGATGTTTGGGCAAGCAGCTGTCCAGATGTAGCTGAGAAGGTGTGTTTTAGATGTGATTAATACTTCAATCAGTAGACTTTAGGTAAAGCAGAGTATCCTCCATATTGTGAGTGGGCTTCATCCAATAAGTTGAATGCCTGAAGAGGAAAAGACTGAGGCCGAAGGAAGAAGGAATTCTGCCTCCAAATTGCCTTTGACCTGAAACCGCAGTATCAACCCTTCTCTGGGTCTCCAACATGCCAGCCTGGTCTGAAGATTTCATATTTGCCAGTCTCCACAAGCATATGAGCCAATTACTGAAACAAAAACAAAAGCAAAAAACCTTATGTATACCTATCTATCCTATCGGTTCTATTTCCCTGAAGACTCCTCCTTAATATACAGCAGAAGGAACATTTCAAGAGATGGGAAGTGAAAGCTGCCAGTTTCTTGGAGACCTGGGTCTGGAAACTGGAATGTCATTTCTGTCATCAGAGTCTATTGCACAAGCAATCACAAAGTTGCACTCCTTCTAGGGAAGCAGACACAAATCATGCCTTTTAAACAAAGAATTTGTGACAATCTTTACAGCAAGTAATAATACTTGCAAAAAACATTGTCCCATTCTATTCTTAGCCTATGAGATATGTATTATTATCCCTACTTTACTGACAGAGAAATTAAGTGGGAAAGAAAGTACGGAGGGCCCTTGTATCCATGGACTTTGCATCCGTGGCTTTAACCAATAAACGATTAAAAATGAATGGTTGCATCTGTACTGAACATCTACAGACTTTTTTTATTGTGATTATTCCTTAAACAGATTAATAACTATTTACATAGCTTTTATAATCCAGTGGGTATTATAAGTAATCTAGAGATGATTTAAAGTATGTAGGGGAATTGAATAGCTTATATACATTCTATATAGGGGGCTTGAACATCCATGGATTTTGGTATCCAGGGGGTTCTGGAACCAATTCCCCAAAGATACCAGAGGATGACTGTACTTGAACTAAAATAGTATAACACCAGAATCCTTGCTCTTAGTCATTCTGATATGCAGCTTCTGAAATGCTGCTGGTGATACGGCTTTCTGGAAAAACAATAAAAAGACAAAAAGAATAAGCTCTGATTTGCAGTGCCGGCCAAATTATTTTGTGTAAATTTTCCCATTGTGGACAATTTGAAATTATTAAAAATTTTTACTGAACTCAGAGTTGGGAAGGCTATGCACAGTTAGGTCTAGTGAGCCAGCATGAGCCATCTTCAGGACGCCACTGAATATTTTCCCCTAAATGGAGAAACAATGTTACTGGTCTTACGAGAATAAGATAGAAACAGAAAGAGAAAAGGGAATGGCAGAGGGGAAGAAAGAAAGGAAGAAAAAGAAAGAAAGGCGAAAAAGCCAAAGGAAGAAGGAAAGCAAATGAAAGGAAAAAAATTTTTCTAATAGAAATCTTAACCATGCTTTATCATCCAAAGGATAAAAATAAGTGCAGATAGAAATAATGTGAATTTATTTTAAAAATCTAGCTTTCACAAGATTGCTTTTCTGATTATTACAGTTGCATTTCTGATTACTTAAGCATCACTGATCTAATTCTTGGTTTAGGCTGACTTCCGACTTGGTAGCCAGGATGCAATTTGCTTTTCCCAGCCTTCATTTGGTATTTTAGGAAAGACTCACATATTTTATTATCTCAATGGAAATTTAAATGAAGAAGGTAAAATTGATCATCACCCCCTTCGCCCAATCATTGGCCATTCCAAAACTACGTGTAACATTTTCAGCATATTTGAATATAAATATGAATAATCTCTTTAGAATATAAATATAATCTCTTTAGAATATAAATCTTGTTTGCTTCCTCCATGACTTATATATAATCTTTATTTGTCTTCTTGAAGCCAGCGGTTTCAGTGTTGCATTAAATGATCACTTAGCATGGCATTATTCATCAGGCAATTACAGAAAAACCTCAGATTCATTCTTTTACAACTAAAAGATACCTAAGTGAGGATAGCAAGCACCACTGGTTGCCTGCTCCAATGCCTTTTCAATAAAAGCCTAGTTCTTAAAGCAATTAGCAAAGTCTTTCCAACATGACTCAAGTAAATTTTATTTTACCCAGTTCTGGAAACCTTATGACTGCTTTTAGAAAGGGACGTGTGATTTCATTATAGCCAATGAGACCTGAAGGAAGGCTGCTGAAGTGAGCCAGGGAAAGGGTTTCTTATTCATAGAAAGCACCCCTTCTTCAAGTATATTTTATCATGTTATAAGTGATACGTGTGGTTCAGTAAACCCTATCTTGTGATCATGAGAGAAGCTGGGCTGAAACCTTCACGTGGACAAGTATGGAGTCAAGAGCATCACAGAGGAGCAGTGCAATGATCCTGGGCTACTGTGCATGGAGCCTGTTCAATTTATGGTGGTCTTATTCTTGAGATGTGATGTCTCATGATTGTTTAAAATAGTTGAGACAGGGCTTTCTGCTCATTACAGCACAAAGCAATCAAGTACCAACCTCTTCACTGAAGCATGTGAAAATTGAGGTCCGCAGAAATTAAATCTTTCAATTGCTGCACACAGCCAGTGTCAGATTAGGACTAGGACCGCATTTCACTAACCTAATCCTTGGTGGTCTACAAAAGATATAAAGAAATCCCTTTTTCTCCACTTGCCTTCATCTGTCAGATGTGGAAAAAGCATTTTTGTGGGTCGGAGACTTGCTTAACAGGCCTTGGCAAAGATTTACTCCTGTGTCTGACACTTAAACTTACCTGTCTCTATTTCTTAATAGAAGTGAGAATTTAATATCAAATTTTAATATATATAAATAAATATTTCAGGGATAATTACCCTAGAGTTATGAGTTATATATTGCCTTAGAATTATGAGTTAAATATTTTCACCATTACATGTATTTTTGAAACTTTATAATCGTAGCAAAACATTTCAAAGCATACAGTGAAGGAAATCAAATACTTGTTAGTGTGTAAAATGTATACCTATATATATATCATATTATGTGCATATATGATATATCTTAGGTGTGCCATGTTTGGTTGCAAGAAGTTTTCATGTGATCTCTACAATCAGTAAAATCTCTAGTATCCATGAAACGCAGTGGTTCGTGACTTAGAACTGCTGCATGAATAAGCTTATTAAATACTCACAAGAGCTCTATGAGGCAAGTATTATCATTGTTCTAATTTTAAGAGAAGGAAAGTGAAGCCCAGAAAACTAAAGTGACCTAAGGCCACATGGACAGTGTCAGAGACAGCAGGTATTTCCCATGGCTAGTCCTGTGCCTTATTTCTGGAGTATTTTTCTCCAGGGATTTGGGAGGAGACCATGGCAGAGCCTGGAGTCAGTGAGTTAGTGATGGGAAATGGTAGGTGACAGAGTCTCCATCCAGTGGGATTGAAGTTAATTCATCTAAGGGGCCTACTGGCCAGGCCAGAAGGCAGAAAGGACCCAAATCTTGGGTAAAAACCTAATCCTGCTCCTCCCACTCAACCATAGTCACATTTAGGCATTCCCAGCTAGGGTATAGACCATAATTAAGGATATATAATTATGGCCAAAGATAAAACATATGGCCAACATTTGAACCAGCTCTTCAACAGTGTCCATTCTGAAGAGACTGATGGTCTGAATAAACTTACGATTAATACTTTAGGTACACTGTCTAGTACACTCATGCTGCCTGGGCCAGAAACATGAACCAGCATTGATGTCATAATGGCTTGACTACCAATGGACCTTATTTGAGTTGCTGGTCCCAGACTGTCATGGACAGACTGATGACCTGAACATGCCGGTCATTTGGATATAAGCCCAAGGAACCCCTGCTCACTTCATCTTGGCCACATGCAAAGGGCCTAGATGGAGATTGTTCAGTGGAACATTTTGCATCTTCTACTTGAAAGTATTTATTAAGCACTGGGACATGTTTTCCCAAAGTTATGTTGGACCTAGTTTTGACGCCAGAATGGCTATGCAATTAATCTACTCACTGGAGTCAGTGAGGTAGGGACAGGGGATGGGAGGTGACAGAGTCTCCATCCAGTGGCCACATGAAAGTCAAGCCTTTCTATTTCTAAACATTAAATGACTCAGGTGACAGCTAAGTCGACTTTTTTTTGTTTTGTTTTGTTTTTTTTTGAGATGGAGTTTCACTCTTGTTACCCAGGCTGGAGTGCAATGGTGCAATCTTGGCTCACCGCAACCTCCGCGTCCTGGGTTCAGGCAATTCTCCTGCCTCAGCCTCCTGAGTAGCTGGCATTACAGGCATGCGCCACCATGCCCAGCTGATTTTTTGTATTTTTAGTAGAGACAGGGTTTCACCATGTTGACCAGGATGGTCTCGATCTCCTGACCTCGTGATCCACCCGCCTCGGCCTCCCAAAGTGTTGGGATTACAGGCGTGAGCCACCGCGCCCGGCCAAGTCGACTTTTAAGAACTGTATACATTTCTTGATCTATTTTCACCATCATTACTGGTAGTTGGTAGTATCAAAAAAGAGTTGGTAGTTTAAACTGAGGAGCTGGGAACAACCAATATGACATTCCAAAGTGAAGTGGCAGTATAAATGTAAATACTTAAAGGGGAGAGCAGAAAACTAGATGCAAAACTCTTTGACTCTTCATTCACATCTGCAAAATAAAAGATCAGTATGTGTAGGGAGGAGAGAAATTCTTTAGAAAGCTCTGTTAGGGATCTGATGCAAAGATCTCTTTGCATAAAGACCCTTTTCCCAGGACAATGCAAGAAGAATTTCTTAAGAGAGAATACTGAGTGCTGTCAATAGCCACATCTCCCTACAAAGGGATAGGGTTGCATAACCTCTAAGTCTCACATGTAGAAAGCAGGCTTTAATGAGACCACTCCAAGCATAGGATCTTACTGTCATGTGTGAAATCTCTAGGATGAGAAATAGCAAACTGCATGTTAGCAATTAACGAAAGGAGAGTAGTCTCACTGTGTGCCCTGCACTTTCCAGTTTTTTGGGGATTACGGAATATATACAAGTAACCTGTAAATTAGGTTCTGAGGATGAAAGTTAACATGGGGAAGGTCCTATCTAAGAGGGTAGCCTAGACTGAGGGACGAAGGGACCTTGGTCAAGGGAAGTGAAGGCATCATCATATTTCTGTGAGCTGAGGAAGGAGTACATGAGCTATACTGTGAGAGATGCCCTAATTTTAAATAAACTCAAGAGTTTTAACTGTTACATAATTCTAGACATTTTACGATCTGTATTGAAACTGTTATTTCCAAGGATAAGGAAAGTCTACTCCCTCCTAATAAAAATAACAGTCAATGGGGGACAAAAAATATTGTATTAAGATTACACCCCAAGAATGAGTTGTGTTTGTCCATTGTGTAGAATATATACTATTCTATACACTGTAACATTAAAGGCCAGTAGTAAATAATCAAATACACTGAAATGCTTAGAAAAGTAATACATACTCTGAAGTCTTTCCTAGAAACAGACTTACAGTATCTGTTTATAGTTTCAATATTTAACTGTCAGGGTACTCTCTCAAAAGTTTTAATATTTAACATATTACCTCTTATAAAAACAGTGTAAGTGAGCAGTCTAAATAGACTAAATTCATAAATTAATAAAACAACCATATGAATGAAATATATCAACCACTCATGTCTGAGAGAACTGGTTTATTTTCTATTTCTAGTCCAACTTTCTTCCAAATCTTCAAAAACACATCCTCTTCATCTCCATTAACATCATACTTTTTCTTAGGTTTGCATCCTATCTTTAGGATGATTATAGCGTAATTATATCTGCTAAATATGTATCATGTCTGATATTTCAATTAGACATTGAAACAGATCCTAGTCATTATAAGTATCTCATAATGATAACCTCTTGTCTTGAGATAATCTGTCATTGTGTACACTTATTATATTTAAATACAGCCATAGCAACATTAAGGCGATGTTTTATTTCTCTGAAACATCTGCATCTCCTCACTCACAGTTACTTACTAGCTTCTTATTTACTTATCATTTTTAGTTTTTTCAGAGGATATTCATGGAAGCTCCTCTATATTCTTCTAGTCATAAGTCACAACACTTCAGCAATCTTATATTTGAGCACGTTAGTTATATCTTTAATAGATTTTTTAATCATACCATGATTTTGATGTTTGTTCGGATGATATTTTTCTTAATTTACGAAGTCAGGGAACAAATTACTGCTGCTGTTTTTCTTATAACATTCCTATTATTTTATAACTACATGGAAGAACATTTCTTTTCTATTACTAGGGGACTAATCTACAGGGCATCGGATCTCTTAATAGATTGGAATCATAGGATTTGCACAGAGAAGGTGAAGTATACAAATCCCCCACCAAAAAAGAACATAAAAGACAGTTTCCCAAAGGAGCATTAAAATGGGAGATTTCATGAACCTAAAAGAGATTCCTCTAGGGAGGAAAGAGATGCCAAAGTGCAGAGAAAGCATAGGAAGGAAACCATGGCTCACTCTATGTGGGGAGGGTTTTAAGAAAAGAAGATGACAGAAAAAAAGGGATGAGGAAATTTTAAACAATTCAGATAAACAGATTCTTGGCTTTGAAATTTATTTAAGGAAAACTAATTTAAACTTGTGAATAGTCAATTTTGGAATTATCACTGCCATCAGTTTGAATGTTATAAGCAGAAGATTTATCATTTCAAAAGGAGATAGAGCTTTTATGAAGCAGAATAGGAGACTATCGATGAGTTGGAATTGCTTAGGTAAGGCAGGCAAGCAGAATTCATAGCTGGAAGAACATAATTCACAGTCAATTTCAAGGGGCACCCTTGTATTATACAATGGAAAGGATGTGGAGTAGAGTTCCTGTGGCTGATCTGCCACAAATAGTCCAATATGTGAGCTGGGTAAATCACTTAACCTTTCGGGGCCCCTCCTTTGCCTCTGGTGGAAAAGAGAGACTTGGTCTAAATAATCTTTAAGGTCTTTCTGCTCTTAAAATTCAAGAAAAAGATGCTTTTTGAAGTCTTTTAACAAAAGCTTACAAGATTTTTATTAAAGATGTCATGCGTTTACAATACGTTCCCTTAGAACACTTAGAGTAGGAGGAATCTACTTAAAGGACACAATGGCACTTTATTCAGACCATGTATATTTGTGTCTTATTGCTCATATCAGATATGAATATTGGTCAAGCTGCAACTCTGGCATAATCTATCACTTGTAGACATGAAATTAGATCATCTTACAATGCTCCCACCTTGTGTAATGTGGTGTGATTCAAGTGTAGCACAAATTCGTCTACTGAAAAAATTTCCTGTTCAGTTCAAAAAGTGATGATACTTCAACTTTGACTTCAAATTTGTGTGTGTGTGTTGGGCGGGGGGTGGTTATAGAGGGTAACAAAGTAATTTCTACTACACATCTCTTAAAATGGCTAAAATTTAAAACAGTGGCAATACCAAATGCTGATGAGAATGTGGAGCAACAGGAACTCTCATTCACTGCTGGTGAAATGCAAAATGGTACAGCCACTTTAGAAAACAGCCTTGCAGTTTCTTACAAAGTTAAATAGATTCTTAACATATGATCCTGAAATCATGCTCTTTGGTATTTACCCAAATGAGTTGAAAACTATGTCCATACCAAAAACCTGCACATGGATGTTTATAGCAGCTTTACTCGTGATTGCCAAAACTTGAAAGCAACCGAGATATCCTTCAGTAGGTGAATGGACATTCACACCATGAGATGTTTTGCAATGCTAAAAAATATTAGTTTGTAGGATACTACATCAGTACACAAAATCAATTGTATTTCTACGTACTAGCAATGAAAAACTGTAAAATAAAATTAAGAATATAATTCCATTTATACTAGCATCAAAATATATGGAATGATATTTTGATTCAAAAACCTCCAGTGATTTTCCTCTGCTCAGAGTAAAATCCCAATGATGTATCTTTCCTTATAAGATTCAACAATGACCTTCCTCTGAGCTACTTATCTGACCTCATCTCCTTTTGCTGTCCCTCTTGTTTACTGTGCTTTGGTCTCATTGGCATCTTTTCTGTCTTCAAATATGGCAGATATGCTGCTTGAAACCCTTGTCTCCCAGAGAGCTGCATGGTCTCTTTCCTCACTTCTTTCTGCTACTACATATCTGTTCAAATGTCAATATATTTTTAAAAAGGATCTCTTTCATCACAAATATAAAACAATTATCTCCATCTCCACCCTCATTGCTTTTTGTTCTCTTACATTGCTACGCACGCGTGCACACGCGCACACACACACACACAGTGCTTTTATTATTCTACAACTTTTCACTTGCAACACGTTCAAGCTTAGAGAGAAGCAGCAAGAATATTTAATAAACACCTTATCCCATTCACCTGGATTTATCTAATTCCATGAGTATTTCCCAAGAACAAGATCTTTTAAATAATCATAATACAATGATTGCATGAGGAAAAATTGTATGAATTAAATTCTATTATTTAATATTCAGTCAATATTTAAATTATTTAATTTTTCCAATAATGTTATTTATAGCTGTTTTTTTCCAATTCAGGATTCTAACAAAGATTCCACATTGATTGTATTATATATCTTTAGTCACCTTTAATATGGAATAGTCCCCCAGCTTTCTTTTATTTTTCTTTCATGTTATTAACAACTTTGGAGAATGTCTTTTTAAATTTTATTGTTTTAGTTAATCCCTCAAGATTAGATTATAGTTGATCATTTTTGGCAGGAATATCCCATGAATAATGTCTTCTCACATTAGGGATATGTGATGTTGCCTAGCTTTACATTTTACTAATTTTCTTTTTTGTTTATCTTCTTTATCCTGTGAGAATTTAAGCTCCATGAACATAGATCTAACTGTGTCTCCTTGGTTCACCCCTTCATCTTGATAGCTTGGTAAATATTTGTTGAATGAGTGAATGAATCCACAGCGTACCAGCTTTATCTAGAATAATGTGGAACAGCTGATCCCCCACAGCTTGCTGTCAGCTACTGCCAGGCAGCAGACCCACTGAACCTACGCCCCATTCTGAGAAGGATGAGAGGTCCCAGAACGTGAAACTGTCTTAGAATTAGTGGTAGCTATTGTTGATCACATGTCTGCACAGAAGTATGCCTATTTATACATTACCTAACATTAAATTCTATTAGGTACATTTTAAATGTGTTTATAAAAAGTTTTTAAGGAAATAATTTAAAAGTAGATACAGATAGAATTTATAATATTGCCTTCCCAGACCAAAATGATTTGTTTTCCCAATTCCTGTGAGTTTCTAAACTTCTATTTTGGAGATCATTGTTTTTATCCATCCTCGAGCAGAGCTGTGGTAGTCTGTTGAGTACACATAGGAGTCCCTTCACTGATCAGAATTTGGGGATGATCCAGGTTCCTAGCTCAGTTTTAGACAATATGTTTTCTTATTCTGATAGATATGAGCCTGCTCCTTTGAGGCCTTTCTAAGAGGCTCCTAAATGTCATTCAAAGTTGATAGTATTTAAGATAAAGATGCTCCAGATCTCAGTTTTTGACTTCTAGATGTTCAGCCAGGAAATTTCTTCAGTTCTTGGAAAATGATAAATTCCCAGAGGATGGCCCTTCCAGGCCAGGCTTTAAATGATACAGCTCAGAATGTTGCTAGGAATCTGAATCATCTAGCATGCCTTTGAAAATCAGTCCCATAATTATCTGAAGGGCTCCTTTAATTAAATCCATGTTTCAGGATGCTTAATCCAAACTGAAACATTCCAGAAGTGTACTTACCGAAAATAATATATTGTGACCGTTTAAACCCCTGGTGCTTTAAATCAGCTACACTATAGTAGGTACTCCAGTGTCAAGGTCTTTGTCCCCAATTCAAAGTGTAATTTAAGGAGAATACCTTCTCTAAAGTGTAGGATCAATTCATGTCATTGTTTCTTTATGAAGACATTTTTTGTACCATATGTCCATATGAAGCCCCTTCTTACGAAATTACGTTTGTCCTCAAATCTTCAGTAACTTACACTTTTAATATTTAAGTAATTTTTTATTTTGAAATTTATTCTTCATCATAGTCCTGTGATTTAGGTTAAGATTGAATAAAAGAATCACCTTTGAAGGCGCAATAACGGAAGCTTCCAGAAAGGTTATGTGCCTTTCCTTGTCAAACATGGATTTTCTGGGAAAGTAGAAATTTTTTGTATCTCCTGAATCATGCATTCTCAGTATTCCCAGTGTTATTTATGGTGACTGAGTGTTTGGTGAATGTATCATGCCATTTGTTTAAATTAAGGAGATAGATTCTTAATGTTTTCAGTGAAACTCAGAATTTTTAAAAGGCAGCTTAACATTTTGAGATTTCAAAACGATCGACAACATGCTATTTATTTTTAAAAAGTATAGGACTAAGGGGAAGAAAAGTTCAGTCAGTATTGAAAATTATATTTGGCAAATGTTATTGGAGAACATTTAAGATATTTTAGAAATAAATCCTGCTCAATCTTATATTTGGGACATGTCATTTTCCTTGTGAGTATGTGAGTGATTAAAGGTCTTTTTGGCCCATCTCATTAGACAAGAAATGTTGACCCTATAAATAAGACATTTTTAAAGACAGATGTGCAGAGATTCATAAGCAAAGAAAAAAGGAGTCATGAATTTAAACACACACACACACACACACACACACGCACGCACACACTTTTCATGTAGCATGTAGAAGCAGCAGCTGTAGTAGTTGACATTTGCACTGGATGTGCAGCATTAAACTTTACAGTTTTCTAAACATCTCAGGTACCATTTTATATATTCAGTTGTATCCAGCTTTCCATTATTGTTGGCAGGACATCCGTTGGAATGTCTGCTCTACTCAGGAGGTGATCTGGTGCCAGCCTCTTGCAGAGAAAGAGACAAAAAAGGATCTGTAATTTAAATAAAAAATAATGGTACAATAAAATTGGCAAGGAGGCAAAATGCCCTTAAAATCTTAATATCCTGAACAAAATTCAATTTCAGAAGTGCAGAGCTTTCCCAAAACTCTTTAAAAGCTCTCACTCTATGATAAGGCTCTTCAGAGAGAGATGCCTTCCCTTCGTCTCAGTCAGAAGTTACTTAAATTACTATGTCAGGAAAACATCTCAGAGGCATCTAAGCATACACTTTTTAAATTAAAAACTGGCTTTGCTCAAAGTAAAATGAGACAGAAATTGTCTTGGATATATTTTCCATAGAAGCACCTGCTTTGGGTGCAGCTACACATAGAAGGATTTTGGCACAATAAATTGTCCAGCCCATTCAAGGGATGACATTTTGGATATTGTTCATGGAACCTTTTAAAGGCATTTTCTAGTGTTCTGTCTAGACTTATGTTCTGAGGTAAGCACACAGCCTTATGATACTGTTCGTTGGCTGAAATAAGAGAACAGAGGAGGAAATTCAAATTAAGGTCTCAACCTTGTTAGTGAAGCTGTGCCTGAAGCTATAGGACCCAGAGCACTGTTTTAAGAAGCCAAAAATCTCAATATTAGCTAAATGAGCTGCCATTACAACTAGTATGATTCATGAAATATTATAATGAATTTTAAAATCTGGAATTATATGTTATTATATACCAAGAATATTACTTTTGATAATTGAAACATATGAGGGTGACTCAGGGCATTTGACAAAATTATCACAATTATCTTTCTAGTTTGTGGAATATGTGTATTTTTTTTTCTACAAAAGTTAAGCACCTTTTCAGTCTCACTATTATTTAATTGACTAATATTGAGAACAACCTTGTAAAACATGTCACCCTATGGGATATTTTAAATACGAAAGAGAATTAGTTGTGCCCACTGATCCATGGTGTTCTGTCACATGTGACCCCTAGAAGGTCACCCCCATCAAACGTGGGCACTACCTGAGGGGCATGTATCCAGCACAGCAATACTTCTATCAGACTCAGTAATCAGAAAGCTGGATTTTGAGATTAACTTTCTGTGAGATTCCTAATCCAAATCCTATAGGTTGGAACATAAACAACAAAATCTAAATAAAAAATTTCCGTGCCTTTGTGAACCATTAGATTGAAGCTGTTTCTCTGATATTTAAAATAAACATTGATTATCTACATATTATATGCACTAGTCATGTACTTTGCTTTTTATCTAATCTAATCCTTGCTCCAGCCTCATTTTACATAGGCATATACTTAAGCTAAGAGTGGTTAAGTAACATGGCCGAGAATACCCAGCTGCTAAGTGCTGGGTCAAGACTTGAATCCAAATCTGACTCCAGAACTCTGGCTTTTAAACCATGTTGCTGCTGGGCCTGGTGGCTCAGGCCTGTAATCCCAGCACTTGGGAGGCCAAGGCAGGAGAATTGCATAAGCCCAGGAGTCCAAGACCAGCCTGGGAAACATGATGAAACCCTGTCTCTACAAAAAAATACAAAAAATTAGCTGGGCATAGAGACATATGCCTATAGTCCCAGCTACTTGGGAGGCTGAGGTGGAAAGACTACCTAGGCCTGGGAGCTCGAGGCTGCAATGAGCTGTGACTGAGTCACTGCACTCCAGCCTGGCTGGCAGAGTGAAACCTTGCCTCCAAATAATTAGCTAACCAACTAAACAAACAAACCATGTTGGTATGCCTTTAATGTTATGCTTTTTATTTTTCTTTTGATATGAAGGGTAATATCCAAAAATTATATTCTTTTAAATCAGGCTTTTTAATCTCCAAAATTATATGGGCATATAGGTCCAGGTTTATGTATTTCTTCTAGAAACATGAAACATAATTTTCATCAGGTTCTCAAGCTTATCTGTGATTCAAAAATGATTAGGAACCCCAAAAGAGCAGTAAATAATCAGATACATCACATCATCAAGACCTTTTAAAAATATGTAATGCATATGAAAACTACACACTGACATGCGTATAAGAAAAATGTATGGTTATTAGTATTTACACAAATAGCATTTTCTGTATTGTTGCAGTTACGATGTTCTTCACATTTTATATTTAGTATATGTCATGTTAGAAACCACAAAGAAATTGCCCTAAATTAGAAATGATGGAAAATTTGTACTTTATGTCCAGAATGTTACTTGGAAAACATATTCTTCGTCTTGTATACACTAACGTAATGGGAAAACATGACATACTTGTGTGATGAGGCGTAACACAAAGAGGAAACTGATGAAACTAAAGAAAAGCAATTGGGAAATCATGAGTGCTTCTGTGATAAGCCAGGTGTGTCAAAAGTAGTTAGTATTTCTTCTGCAAAGAAATAGGAGGGAAATAAAGTTGAATAGTGCCATAAAATATGTAGAAATGATCCTAGCTGATGTTTATATAGAGTAATAAAATGTTGTGTTTATGAATTATGGCAATTAATAATTGGCAGTGTATTACAGGTCTTGCTCCAATCAGCTTATAACTACAAGATTTATTTCCTTCTCATGGAGATCATAATCGCCCCTCACTTCTGTACCTTCAAATTCTCCTTTCATGTTAGTACATAAACATGATCAAATTTTTCCTATCTTATAGCCCTCTTTTCAATATGTCTTCAAGATACTGACTTCTCTTTCCTTCCTTTCATATCCAATCTTAGTCCAACTCATTATTGAAATGCTTTTGCTAGGGTTTATTGATAAACTTTTCAATATCACCTTCTGTTGTCAATATTTAGACATCTTAAAAGTGACTATGCAAGCTTATATTAGTCTGCTCTTGTGCTGCTATAAAGAAATACCTGAGACTGGGTAATTTCTTTTTTAAAATTATTTTACTTTAAGTTCTGGGATACACGTGCAGAATGTGCAGGTGTTACACAGGTATATACATGACATGGTGGTTTGCTGCACCCATCAACCCATCATCTACATTAGGTATTTCTTCTAATGCTATCCCTCCCCTATCCCTCCAACCCCCAACAGGCCTCGGTGTGTGATGTGATGTTCCCCTCCCTGTGTCCATGTGTTCTCATTGTTCAACACCCACTTATGAGTGAGAACATGCAATGTTTAGTTTTCTGTTCCTGTGTTAGTTTGCTGATAATGATGGTTTCCAGTTTCATCATTGTCCCTTCAAAGGATATGAACTCATTCTTTTTTATGGCTGTATAGTATTCCATGACATAAATGTACCAGATTTTCTTTATTCAGTCTATCATTGATGGGCATTTGTGTTGGTTCCAAGTCTTTGATATTGTGAACAGTGCTGCAATAAACATATGTGTGCATATGTCTTTGTAGTAGAACGATTTATAATCCTTTGTGTATATACCCAGTAATGGGATTGCTTGGTCAAATGGTATTTCTCATTCTAGATCCTTGAGGAATTGCCACACTGTCTTCCACAATGGTTGAACTCATTTACACTCTCACCCACAGTATGAAAGCATTTCTATTTCTCCACATCCTCTCCAGCATCTGTTGTTTCCTGACCTTTTAATGATTGCAATTCTTACTGGTGTGAGATGATATCTCATTGTGGTTTTGATTTGCATTTCTCTAATGACCAGTAATGATGATTTCTTTTTCATGTTTGTTGGCTGCATGAATGTCTTCTTTTGAGAAGTGTCTGTTCATATCCTTCACCCACTTTTTGATAAGGTTGTTTGTTTTCTTTCTTGTAAATCTGTTTACGTTCCTTGTAGATTCTGGATATTAGCCATTTGTCAGATGGAGAGATTGCAAACATTTCCTCCCATTCTGTAGGTTGCCTGTTCACTCTGATGATAGTTTTTTTCCCCCTGTTCAGAAGCTCTTTATTTAAATTAGATCCCATTTGTCAAGTTCGGGTTTCATTGACATTGCTTTTGGTGTTTTAGCCATGAAGTCTTTGCCCATGCCTATGTCCTGAATAGTATTGCCTAGGTTTTCTTCTGGGGGTTTTTATGGTTTCAGGTCTTACGTTTAAGTTTTTTATCTATCTTGAGTTAATTTTTGTATAAGGTGTAAGGAAGGGATCCAGTTTCAGTTTTCTGCATATGGCTAGCCAGTTTTTCCAACACCATTTATTAAATAGGGAATCTGTTCCCCATTGCTTGTTTTTGTCAGGTTTGTCAAAGATCAGATGGTTGTAGATGTGTGGCATTATTTCTGAGTCCTCTGTTCTGTTCCATTGGTCTACATATCTGTTTTGATACCAGTACCATGCTGTTTTGGCTAATGTAACCTCATAATATTGTTTGAAGTCAGGAAGTGTGATGCTTCCAGCTTTGTTCTTTTTACTTAGGATTGTCTTGGTTATATGGGCTTTTTTCACTCCATATGAAATTTAAAGTGTTTTTCTAATTCTGTGAAGAAAGTCAATGTGGCTTGATGGGGATAGCATTGAATCTATAAGTTACTTTAGGCAGCATGACATTTTCATGATATTGATTATTCCTATCCACTAGCATGGAATGTTTTTCCATTTGTTTTTGTCCTTTCTTGTTTCCTTGAGCAGTAGTTTGTAGTTCTCCTTGAAGAGGTCCTTCACATCCCTTGTAAGTTGTATTTTATTCTCATGGTAACAATTGTGAATGGGAGTTCACTCATGATTTGGCTCTCTGTTATTGTTTTATAGGAATGTTTGTAATTTTTGCACATTGATTTTGTATCCTAAGACTGCTGAACCTGCTTATCAGCTTAAGGAGATTTTGAACTGAGACGATGGGGTTTTCTAAATATACAATCATGTCATCTGCATACAGAGACAATTTGACTTCCACTCTTTTATTTGAATATCCTTTATTTCTTTCTCTTGCCTTATTGCCCTGCCAGAAATTCCAATATTATGTTGAATAGGAGTGGTGAGAGAGGGCATCCTTGATTTGTGCTGATTTTCAAAGGGAATGCTTCCAGCTTTTGGTTATTTGGTTTGATATTGGCTGTGAGTTTGTCATAAATAGCTCTTATTATTTTAAGATACATTCTATCAATACCAAGTTTACTGAAAGTGTTTAGCATAAAGGGTGTTGAATGTTATTAAAGTCCTTTTTTGCATCTATTGAGATAATCATGTGGCTTTTGTCTTTGGTGCTGTTTATGTGATGGATTACATTGATTAATTTGTGTGTGTTGAACCAGTCTTGCATCCCAGAGATGAAGCCAACTTGATCGTGGTGGATAAGCTTTTTGATGTGCTGCTGGATTCTGTTTGCCAATATTTTACTGAGTATTTTCAAATTAATGTTCATCAGGGATATTGACTTAAAATTTTCTTTTTTGGTTGTGTATCTGCCAGATTTTGGTTTCAGGATGATGCTGGCCTCATAAAATAAGTTAGGGAGGATTCCCTCTTGTTCTATCGTTTGGAATAGTTTCAGAAGGAATGGTATCAGCTCCTTTTTATACCTCTGGTATAATTTGGCTGTGAATCCATCTGGTCCTGGACTTTTTTTTTGTTGGTAGGCTGTTAGTTATGGCCTCAACTTCAGAATTTGTTCTTGGTGCATTCAGGGATTTGACTTCTTCCTGGTTTAGTCTTGGGAGAGTGTATGTGTCCAGGAATTTATCCATTTCTTCTAAATTTTCTAGTTTATTTGCATAGAGATGTTTATAGTATTCTCTGACGGTGGTTTGTATTTCTCTGCGGTCTGTGGCGATATCCCTTTATCATTTTTTATTGTGTCTATTTGATTCTTCTCTCTTTTTTTCTTTATTTGTCTGGCTAGTGGTCTAAATATTTTGTTAATCTTTTCAAAAAACCAGCTCTTGGATTGATTTTTGATGGGTTTTTCATTTCTCTATCTCCTTCAGTTCTGTTCTGATCTTAGTTATTTCTTGTCTTCTGCTAGGTTTTGAATTTGTTTGCTCTTGTTTCTCTAGTTCTTTTATTTTTGATGTTAGAGTGTTGATTTTAAATCTTTTCTTCTTTCATCTGTGGGTATTTAGTGCTATAAATTTCCCCCTAAATACTGCTTTAGCTGTGTCCCAAAGATTCTGGTACATTTTGTCTTTGTTTTCATGGTTTCAAAGAATTTACTTATTTCTGCCTTAATTTTGTTATTTAGCTATCAGCCATTCAGGAACATCTTTCCATGAAGTTGTGCAGTTTTGAATGAGTTTCTTCTAATTTCATTGCATTGAGGTCTGAGAGACTTTTTGTTACAATTTCTATTCTTTTTCATTTGCTAAGGAGTGTTTTACTTTCAATTATGTGGTCAGTTTTAGAATAATTGTGATGTGGTGCTGAGAAGACTGTATATTCTGTTGATTTGTGATGTTGAGTTCTATAGATGACTATTAGGTCTGCTTGGTCCAGAGCTGAGTTCAAGTCCTGGATATCCTTGTTAATTTTCTGTCTCGTTAATCTGTCTAATATTGACAGTGGGGTGTTGAAGTATCCCACTTTTATTGTGTGGGAGTCTAAGTCTCTTTATAGGCCTGTAAGAACTTGCTTTATGAATTTGGGTGCTCCTGTATTGGGTGCATATGTGTTTAAGATAGTTAGCTCTTCTTGTTGCATTGCTCCCTTTACCATTATGTAATGTCCTTCTTTGTCTCATTTGATCTTTGTTGGTTTAAAGTCTTTTATCAGAGACTATGATTATACCCCCTGCTTTATTTTTATTTTTATTTTTTTTTTTGCTTTACACTTGCTTGGTAAATATTCCTCCATCTCTTCATTTTGAGCCAATGTGTGTCTTTTCATGTGAAATTGTTTTCCTGAATACAGCACACTGATGTGTCTTGACTCTTTATCCAATTTGCCAGTCTGTGTCCTTTAATTGGGCACAGTATCTCATGGCTTCCCTTGGCTAAGGGAGGGAGTTCCCTGACTCCTTGTGCTTCTCAGGTAAGACAATGCTCCAACCTGCTTCTGCTCACCCTCCGTGGGCCACATCTACAGTCCCAATGAGATGAGCTGGTACCTCAGCTTGGAAATGCAGAAATCACCCACCTTCTGTGTTGATCTCACTGGGAACTACAGACCAGAGCTGCTCCTATTTGGCCATTTTGCCCAAGAATCGAGACTGGATAATTTCTAAAGGTAAGTAGTTGAATTTGCTCACAGTTTAGAATGCCGTACAAAACACATGATTGGGGAGGCCTCCAGAAACTTTCAATCATGGTGAAAGTGAAAGCAGTCATGTCTTACATGGCTGGAACAGGAGGAAGAGCAAAGAGGGAGTTGCTACACACTTTTAAACAGTCGGACCTCATGAGAACTTACTCACTAGCAATAGAACAGCAAGAGGGAAATCCACCCCATGATCCAATCTCCTCCCACAAGGCCCCTCTCCAACACTGGTGATTACAATTCAACATGAGATTTGGGCAGGAACACAATTCAAACCATATCAATGATCTTTTAAAATTCTCTTTTCACTTGTTTCTGTCACGCTACTCTTCCATGGTACTTCTTCAAGTTTGCCCTTGGCTCCATCTTAATCTGTCTAATGGGCTCCTATTCTTTTGCCAACTCCTTAATTGTTGGTGTTCCCTAGAGTCCTGTGGTTAACTTTTGTCTTTTTCTCATTCTATATCCCCTTATCCTACACTGACATATCGTTCCAAACCTTGGTTTCAACTACCACCTTAAGCACAAAAATATTTTTTATGAAGACGTGTATTTAGTAATAATAAAAAGGCAAGAGAACACAAAAAGTCTTAAATATTTATGTACTTCAAAACATAACACAAACATTTATGGAATTGCAAGAAGAAACAAATGCACACATTTAATAATAATAAAGAGGTAAATAATCAAGAGAACACAAAAAGTCTTAAATATTTATGTACCTCAAAACATAACACAAACATAGAACTACAAGAAGAAACAGATAAATGCATAATTTTAACTGCTGATTTAACACTTCTCTCTCAGTGATTGATTGACAGAATATTAGTATATAGAAGACATCAACCAGCTGCACTTTGACATTGACATCTATAAAACATTTATAAATCTGTATCTAAAATTGAATTAATAATTTAGACGTTTTCAACACACACACACACATACAGAAGCTCAAGGGCAGATGGCTTCACTACCCAATTCTATTACATATTTAGGATGACATTGTATCAATCCTAAATATGCTGTTTTAGGAAACAGAGGAGTCAGGACTACCTCTCAACTCATTTTATGAGTTCAGCATTACTCTGTGTCCAAAATCAAGTACTAAAAGAACAGAAAATTTTAGACAATATCCCTTCTGAACTTAGATGTAAATATTATTAATAAAAGCAAATTGTACCTAGTAACATAGGAGAAGATAATATATCATGATTGTGTGGTATTTATTCCAATAATCTAAGGATCATTTTGCCTTTGAAAATCAGTCAATATAATTCACTATATTAAGAGCATTAAGGAGAAAGTCATGTTATTATATTAATAAATACTACTCCAAAACATATTTGACAGATTTCAGCTCTCATTTATGTTAAAAATTCTCAGCAAACTATGAATAGAAAGGACATTTCTCAGCCTGAAAAAGGTGCCTAACAAAAATGTAAAGCTAACATCATACTTACTGGTACAAGATTGAATGTTTTCCTCTGAGATCAGAAAGTAGCAAGTAGGTTTGCTCTGAAACCTCTATTAAACAATGTACCGTGGCCTGATATAAAGTAGGCCAAAGAAGTGAAAGACATACGGCTTAGAAGGAATGATTACATAGCTAACCCAAAGAAATCTACAAAACAGCTACCAAAATTGTTAGGTCAACTTAGCAGAATAAAAGACCAGAATCCTCCAAATCAAAAAAAGTATATTTTTATATGACAGCAATGAACAAATATAAGATGAAATCTTTCAATTGCTATGTTAAAAGTGACTAAAAATACAACATATTTAGGGATAAACATAACAGCATATTTGTAAGACCTGTACATTGGAAAATATATGCAAAAATCCCTAGAGAAATACATAAATATATGTACCAACATACCATGTTTATGAATTGGAAGTCTTAATATTGTTAAAATGTCAGTTGTCTTCAAATTTATTTATAGATTTTCTGCAAATCTGATCAAAATCCAAGTAGAATTTTTAAAAAATAGAAATTGACAATATGATTTTAAAATTTATATGCAAATGTGACTAGAATAGCCAAAACAATTTTGAAAATAAGAACAGAGTTGGAGGACTTACATGACTTCAAGACTTATTATAAAGATGCAGTTATCACAGAAGAGTAGTATTGGTGTTAGGATAGTCATATAAATTAATAGAATAAAAGAGTAATGTCCAAAAGAGACCCACCTATATCTGGTTATTTAATTTTATACAAGATTCTAATGTAATTCAAAGAGAAAAACAATATTTCTTTCAACTAATGGTGCCGAAATGGAATACTCATTTTGGAAAAATAATTAATTATAATTCTTACCTAACACCATACTAAAAAATTTCTCAAAATGAAACATATATTTAAAAGCATGTAGTGGTTTGAAACACATCTGCTCAGATTTAACCTCCTTTCAAAACTCAGAGCCTTTTTGAATATGGGCCAGTCTTGAATATGACCAGCTTTAGCAACTCACTCCAAGAGATTATAGATGATACCATAACTGAGGCTAGGTCATATGATGTATGGCATTTTATTTCTAGCACTTTCTCTCAAGATGTTTCATAATATTATATTCTTAAAAAGACCAGGCCACATGGTGAGGCCACAGGTAAGTGTTCTGTCTGACAGCACCAGCTATGATTCCACCTGATAGACAGTATCAACCATCAGACATGTGAGTAAATGAGACTTCAGGGGATTTTAGCTCCCAGCCTTCTATTGAGTAGAACAGAGACAATCAGTGCTCACCAAGGTCAGCTTAAATGCAGACTAATGAGCCAAATAAACATGGTTGCTGTTTTAAGCTACTAAACCATGGTACATTTTGTATGCAGCAGTAGACAATTAGAGCAATATAAAAGCTAAACTTTAAAACTTTAAAAAGAAGTATAGGAAAAATTTTCATGGTTAGGGTGATATGATTTGTTTCCCTACCCAAATCTCATCTTGAATTACAAGGCCGCAATCTCTGTAATCACCAGGTGTAAAGGGGAACACCAAGTGAAGGTAACTGAATAATGGGGCCAGTTTAACCCATGCTGTTCTCATGACAGTGAGTGAGTTCTCATGAGATCTGATGGTTTTATAAGGAGCTCTTTCTCCTTCATTCAGCGCTTCTCCTTCCTGCTCCCTAGTGAAAATGGTGCCTTGTTCCTGTTCACCTTCCACTAAGTTTATAAGATTCCTGAGTTGTTCCCAACCATACTAAACTGTGAGTCAATTAAACCTCTTTCCTTTATAAGTTACCCAGTCTCAGGGTATAAAAGCAGTATGAAAATGGACTAATATGGTAAATTGGTACCTCAGAGAGTGGAGTGCTGCTATGAAGATACCTGAAAAGTGGAAGCAACTGTGGAACTGGGTAACAGGAAGAGGCTGGAAAAATTTGAAGGGTTCAGAAGAAAATAGAAAGATGTGGGAATATTTGGATCTTCCTACAGACTTGTTGAATGGCTTTGACCAAAATGCTGATAGTGACATGGACAATGAAGTCCAGGCTGAGGTCATCTCAGATGGAGATGAGGAACCTGTTGGGAAGCGGAATAATTTGCTATGCATTAGCAAAGAGATTGGCAGCATTTTGCCCTTTCCCTAAAGATCCGTGGAACTTTGAACTCAAGAGAGGTAATTTAGGGTATCTGGCAGAAGAAATTTCTAAGCACCAAAGCATGCAAGATGTGACTTGGGTGCTATTAAAAGTATTCAGTTTTATGCATTCACAAAGAGATTGTTTGGAATTGGAATTTATGTTTAAAAGGGAAGCAAAACAAAAGTTTGGAAAATTTGCAGCCTGATGATGGGATAGAAAAGAAAATCCCATTTTCTGAGAAGAAAATCAAGCCAGCTGCAGCAATTTGCATAAGTAACAATGAACCAAATGTTAATCACCAAGACAATGAAAAAAATGTTTCCAGGGCGTATCAGAGGTCTCCAAGGCAGCCTATCCCATCATAGGCCCAGAGAGCTAGGAGGAAAAAATGGTTTACTGGGCTGGGCCCAGGGTCTTGCTGCTTTATGCAGCCTGGTGCACTGCATCCCAGCCATGGCTAAAAGTTGCCAACATGCAGCTCAGGCCATTGCTTCAGAGAGTGAAAGCCCCAACCCTTAATGGTTTCCAGGTGGTGTTGGACCTGTGGGTACATAGGAGTCAAGAATTGAGGTTTAGGAATCTCTGCCTAGATTTCAGAGGATGCATGGAAATGCCTGGATGTCCAGGCAGAAGTTTGCTGCAGAGGTGGGGCCCTTATGGGAACCTCTTCTAGGGCAGTGTGGAAAGGAAATGTGGAATTGAAGCCCTCACACAGAGTTCCCTGCCTAGAGGAGCTATGAGAGGAAGGCCACCATCCTCAAGACCCAGGAATAGTAGATCCACTGAGAGCTTGCACCATGCGCCTGGAAAATCCACTGACACTGAACACCAGCATGAGAAAGCAGCCAGGAAGGAGGCTGTACCCTGTATAGCAAGAAGGCAGAGTTGTCCAAGACCATGGGAACCCACCTCTTGCATCAGTGTGACCTGGATGTGAGTCATATAATTAAAGGAGATCATTTTGGAGATTTAAGATTTGACTGTCCTGCTGGATTTTGACTTGCATGGGGCCTTTAGCCTCTTCATTTTGGCTAATTTGCTCTATTTGCAATGGTGTATTTATGCAATATCTGTGACCCCATTGTATCTAGGATGTAATAGGATGTAGTTAACTTGCTTTTGATTTTACAGGGTCCTGGGCAGAAGGGACTTGCCTTGTCTCAGATTAGACTTTGGACTTAGAATTTTGGGTTAATGCTGAAATAAATTAAGACTTTGGGGGACTGTTGGGAAGGCATGACTGCTTGCAAAGAGTGAAAGCAACATGAGATCTTGGAGGGGTCAGTAGCAGAATGATATGGTTTGACTGTGTCCCCAACCAAATCACATCTTGATTTGTAATCCCTATAACCCCCATAATCCCCATGTGTCAAAGGAGGGACTCGGTGAAGGTAATTGAATCATGGGGTTGGCTTCCCCCATGCTGTTCTCATGATAGTGAGCTCTCATGAGATATGATGGTTTTATAAGGGGCTCTTCCCTCTTCACTCAGTACTTCTCTTTCCTGCCACCTTGTGAAGAAGGTGTCTTGCTTCCCCTTCTGCCATGATTGCAAGTTTCCTGAGGCCTCCATAGCCATGCAAAACTGTGAGGCAATTAAACCTCTTTCTTTTATAAATGATTCAGTCTTGGACAGTTCTTTATAGCATCACAAAGGGATCAATACATAGGGTTAGACAAAGATTCCTTAAAGGGATATTAAAAGCACAAACCATAAAAGAAAAATATTGATAAATTAGTTATCCACACAATTAAAAATATTTCCATTCTTCTGAAGACAGCATAAAAAAATTAAAAGGCAAACTTTACAATACATATATTTAACTCAAGTATTAGTATGCAGAATATGTAATGCATTCCCCTCTCTCCATAATACAAAGACAAATACATATTTAAATATTGGGAAAAGATTTGTATAGGTATTTTTAAAAGGAGATATATAAAACCCAATAAGCATATGAAAAGATATCCAATGTCATTAATTGCTCATTAGAAAAATGCATATTTAAACCTTAGTGAGATGACACTCTACATCCAATAGAATGGTTAATATTAAATAAGCTGACAACACAAAAATTTTGCTAGTACATGGAGTGCCTGGAACTCATATATTTTTAGTGGAAGTGCAAAATTGTGCAACCCTTTTGGAAAACAATTTGGTAGTTTTTGTAATCTAGTTTTTATATAGTCAAACACTTACCAAAGGACTCAGCAATTCTATTCTTAGGTATCTCACCAAAGGCAAATAAATCACATGTCCATACAAATATTTCTACAGCTTATTTCTTAGATAGATATACAGGATGATGCATTCTAAATTCTATTCTTAATGTCCTTTGTTGGTAAAGAAATTTAATTAGTTCCACTATTCTTTTCCTTTCTTAAAGGACACAACCAGGGGATCCCATAGCCATGAGCTTACTCTGGTACCTCCCTTACTGTGCAGTGGACAGATGGTCTCCTTGTCTGATCCCATGCTGTGTGGTTTTATATGATGGTGGGTTCCGCATTCCATAAGCCATTGGATAGTGGTAGTGGTACAGGCAGTGTGGAGAAAGCAAAGGTATAATAAAGATATAATCTGTATTTAGGGGTTATCATTGTCAAGATTGTTAAACTTCCCTTTGGCTTACTATGCATAGTTTATTTATTTTGCATGGTTTATTTGGTTTGCATACTTGCTTTCCCCAAACTTCTCCTAGTGTCAGGGAGTTTAGGCTGCTGTCAGAGGCACATCTTCAAATATCTGTATCTGAAAATTCATAGTTACAATTTCTTTTTTAATGTCAATGAATCAACATAATCTTAAATATTTTCTAGGTATTAACGACAATAAATTTTTATGCAGAGGCTTCCATGAAATTGTAATTTACACTGTAAATATAATTTCACATATTTGTAAGATATGCCTGGATACATGTAAATAAAATTTTTGCCAGAATATAATATTAAAAAATTTAGAAGTGGAATCAACTCCTTTAAATTCAGCTTTCTAAAATGTAGATAAAGGCAGTCTCTTTATCATCTACAGGTAATCAGTAAGGATGAATGAGAGAAGTATTTTATTTTTTCCAGATAATATCTGCTTATTAATACAATTTGTATATGCCTTTACAATAAATGGTCTGGAATAAGGTTTCTCTCCCTTAAGACAACCCAATCTCTTGAGTATAGCTTTCTACTTTAAACTTCATGTAAAGAAGCAATTTACATAGTTCATGGACCAGAATTTCTGCAGAGAATTGTGAGAACCTCTTATAAAAGCTGGATAAAAAAGTCAAATTAATTCCAAACATTTTATGCTTCACTTAGTGTTTACCTTGCATTTGTATTCATTACTGAAAAGAAATAGCTGTGTATACATAAAGAGTTTTATGTCTAAATTCTACAATATCATATGTGCATTTTGACTGCTGACAGGCTAGCCTAATGGCATTTTGAATTATGTTTTTATTACATACTATTAGTAAGGACTACTTAAGTTTACTTTTCATTAGTATGCAGCTAGACATTTCACATTGTTCATTGTTACTGTATATAATAATATTTACTTTTCTAGGCATAGAAATGAATCTCTCTACCAAGATGAAAACTACAAACGACTTTTCCATGAAAATGAGAATAAATGTGAAGCTGAAAATTTTACCTGGTTCTAGAAATTTTGGAGAAAAGCAGCTACGCTGGATTAAGTCTTTTAAGAGGAAAAATTTGTTGAAAAAAATCTTTACAAAACCAGAACCTTCAAAGAGAGAATCTCAGATTTAAAAAATGATGTATAATGTTTCTAGGTTGATTCCACACATAAACTTCATATTCCACGGATATAAAACATCTTTTTCAAAATCCATCCTTGTTTTGGTATTCTAGACCCTCAACATACACTGATATATAAATCCATGTATCTAAAATTTATATTAGCTCATCCTTCTCACTCATCTGCCAAATTTAATTGGTCACCATCTTGTTAATTTCACCTCTGAAATTAGCCTTCAACTCATTCTTCTCTTTCTCTTTATCAAGTTCCCCTGTTTTCTTCTGTATTATAATGATTTTCTGAATAAATTCCCAATCTATAATTCTCTCAATTTATGGCTGATATTTTATTGCATCTAGAATGATCTTTCTTAAAGGCAGCTCTGCTAAGGCACTCACCATATTACATATCATACAGTAGACCTTGAAAACCTACATCTAGGATACCTAAACTTGGATAATCATCAGAATCACAAGGAGAATTAATAAAAAGTATAGATTTATGAAGTCTGAATTGGAGCCTAGAAATCTGCATTTTTTTACAGCTTCTCAGGTGACAATAGTTGATAGTTTCCCAGGAGGTTTGAGGATCACCCTCTTCCTAGAAGTAGGAAACAGTGATCTACAGAATGAAGAGTAAATTCCTTGGCATCCTGCTCTCAGACTTTCATTACGTGGGCCCTGACTGCCTTTCCTTTCTCATCTCTACCATTAACCCCAACAGTCTGGTGCTCCAACCATGTTGAAATACTTTTTAGTTTCTTCAACTGTATGTTAAAGCAATTTTAAGTCTTCATTGTTTCCATTGCCTGGCATGCCTTCTCCATAATACCCACCTTGTGAAATCTACATTTTAAGACTCAATTCAAATATCAAACCTTCTAGAAATCCTTTCTGTATTTCTCCAAGCAAGAAAAAGCGATTTAGCTTGTGCACACCTTCATTATAATACTTACAACAACTTGAAAGTTTATAAGTCATAGACACAAAAGTCTACAAGGCCAGGCTGCTAACATAAATACCCAATATAGTGAAGACTGTGGCAAACAGGAGAGTTTCAGCCTCATCTTAAGGGAACAATTGTGCCCACAGGCCTTCATGGTAATGATCAATGAAGTTGATAGCAACTGCTGTGTTTATTATTTTTCCAAGAAAATTCCGTCCCCTCCACACATGTGCATTCATACATATTATGAGAGAGTTCACGAGTTCTGAATTGGCAACTCTTCCTCCAAAGGAACTGTTCATCCTTCTATATCATGTCCTGTGCCTCAAAATATTGACCTTTGTATATTGTATCTACAAGATTCCTAGGGTTTGGCCAATGGGAGGCACAAACAGGAAATTAGACTGAAGATGAGAAAATGAGGTCAAGGCTTTTATTCCCCTACTCACACCTCTACCTGTATATATTTGCTGTGTACCTCTGCTAAAGCCCAAAACTCCTGCTGGGTATCTCTCCCTACATGTTTCTCTGTGCTCCAGTAACAACTTCCACTGACTATTTTGAAAGCCTTCTCCAGGCTTGTAACAATATTAGTCAGGGTTTTCTAGAGAGACAGAATCAATAGTATAGAGAGATGATAGAGAGATAGATAAGGGGTTTTATTAGGATAATTGATTCAGGAATTATGGAGGCAGAGAAGTCCTGTAGACCATCTCCAAAGTACAGACCCAGAAAGACCAGTATCACAGCTCAGTCCAAGTCTGACAGCCTCACAACCATGGAAAGAGATGGCGTAACTCTCAGTCTGAGGCCAAAGGCCTCAAAGTCCGGGAGACCACTCATGTAAGTCCCCAAGTTCAAAGGCCATAAAATCTGGAGTTCTAATATCCAAGGGCAGGAGAAGAAGGGCATCCCAGCCCCAGAAAAGAAAGACAAAGAACTCATCTTTTCTCTCCTTTTTCATTCTGTCCTTGTCCCAGCTGATTGGATGGTGCCTGACCACACTGGGGGCAGATCTTTTCACTCACCCCAATGACTCACACAGCAATTTCCTGTGGGTACACTCTTGCAGACCCATGAGGTCTGGTAAAGGTAATGCTTTACCAGATCTCTAGGTATTCCTTAATCTAAGTTGGCACCTAAAACTAAGCATTATAAATCCACCCCAGGTCAATTTGACATTCATACTCATCTTCTTAACCCACACTTAACCTCCAAATAAAGACAATAACCAGGTAATAATGCCATCTATTATCCTAACATGAAACACCTATCTTACATACAAGTGAAAATCCGCTGATATCCTCCTCAGAAGAAGAGGTAAAGTTCTTGAGTGATGTTTACGTTTTTGCTGATTACTCATAAACTAATGATGTAAAATTAACAACATTTAAATGCTAATATAAAGTGGATGAACCTTATGTTACATGATGAATGAGAGGAGCAAAACCAAAAATATTTGCTTACCATATGCATACATACACTTAAACATATTTTTAACAAAATAAGGAGGAAATACTTATGACAATTACAATACTCATTTCTGTAACTGGTCATATGGTTGTAGCTGGTATTTATAAGTGGCTTCTTCTACTACCCATTCTGTATTCCCTTTACCTTCTGTAAGCACCTCAGTTGGTTACGGTTATTTACCTGAAAAGATAACACAAATCTTTATTTTTTAAGGGTCTGGGCCATTTGTAGCCATGCTTGGATTGGGTTGTTAGAATTTCCCACTCACCTTAATCACAGGGTACAGTATTATTATCAGATGTTCTGAGAGATCTTATTTAATCTGAGCATTTTCTTCCTTATTGCCATTGTTGAATAATAGTCTGATTTTTCCTTGATAGTCTGCATCAATCACCACAGCCAATATAGTAATTCTCTTCTTAGTTTGTTGACTCAGAGGCATGAAAAGTCTAGAATGGCTGGGTGACAGTCTGAACTTCCAGTTCAATTGAATCATTTTTGTGTTTCTTGGTGGAAGCATTTCTCCTTCTGGAACTCTAGGGAGCAGAGCATGAAGTCACCACAGGAACATAAGCAATAATTTTGCTAGTGGGTCACTAGGGGTAATGGTGAGGTAGTATAACTTCCATTTCCACTCTTTGATCTCTGGACCCATGGATCTTGGCCATGGGAGAAACAGAGCATATATTGGTTGCTGATTCAGAGCATATGCAACCTTTTGGAGAATCTTGCCCCAGTTCTGAAAAGTACTGTCACCTAGATGGCACTTAGTCTTCAAAAGACCATCCACATTTCTATCAAGCCAGCTGCTTCAGGATGATGAGGAACATGGTAAGACCACTGAATTCTGGTACATGAGCCTGCTGTCACACTTCTTTGGTCTTGAGGTGAATCTTGTGGTCAGAAGCAATGCTGTGTGTAATATCATGATGGTAGGTAAGGCATTCTGTAAGTCCATGGATGGTAGTTTTGGCAGAAGAATTGTATGCAGGGAATGCAAAGGGAAGGCAAATCTGTATGCAGAGTAATGTCTATTCCAGTAAGAACAAAAATGCTACCTCCACCATGATGGAAGAGGTTGAATGTAACGAGCCTATCAGGTAGCTGGCTGATTAGCCTTGGGAATGGTGCCATCTTGGGCTCTGTGTTGGTCTCTGATGCTGGCAGATTGGGCAATCATCGATGACATAACCAGGTTGACCTTGGTGCGTAAAAGTTTATGTTGCTCAGCTCCTGCATCAACTCCATCCCTTCCACCATGGCCACATTGTTCGTGAACTTACTGGGCAATGGCAGAGATGGCTAGGGAAAGCCACCACCAGTTCTATATCAACAGAATGAGCCATCCTATCCACTTGATTATTAAAGTCCTTCTCTGCTGTGATCACTGTTTGGTGAGCATTCACATGAGAGACAGATACCATTACGTCCTTTGCCAACTCAGAGAGGTCTATCTACATATCCCTTTTCCAATTTTTTTTTGTTTGTTTTTGTAAGGGAGGGTCTCACTCTGCAGCCCAGTCTGGAGTGCATGCAGTGGCATGATCATGACTCACTGCAGCCTCGACCTCCCAGGCTCAAGCGATCTTCCTACCTCAGCCTCTTGAATAGCTGGGACTACAGGCACACACCACCATACTTGGCTTTTTGTTTTTTTAGAGATCGGGTCTTACCATGTTGCCCATGATGATTTTGAACTCCTGGGATTCAGCAATTATCCCACCTAGGCTTCCCAAAGTGGCTTCACTCAGCCTCCAATTTTCTTTGTCATGTACTTTCCAATTGTCAGTTTGGTTCCTTCTAAGTCCTAAACTCTATCCAGCCAAACCTTTGGCTACAGCCTATAAATTGGTAGATAATTGCAAATCTGGGCATTTTTCCTTCCAATGAAAGAGTACTACCAGGTATACCGCCTGAACTTTCACCCATTGAGAAGACTTTTCGTCACCAGTGTCCTTCAGATATGTCTCAGTAAGGAGCTGTCGTGCTGCAGTTATCCTCTTTCAGATTGTGACTGCCTATCATGCAGAACTGCCTGTAAACCAGGTCCTAGTCTTCTTCTATCAACTGATCATAGGACATTCCCTATGTGGCCATAAATGCAGATTTGGAGAGTGAGGGCATTGTGGCAAGAGTAGGAACCACGGGCACTTGGGCCACTACTTCAGATAACCTACTTATGCCTTCACTTGGGCTAGATGATCCAGCAGACCCGATGACATTTGATGTATCAGTGGCAGATGCTGTTTGGCGCCTTTGGCAGACCTCTGTAGGTGAATCACAGCACTGGTCTTTAGGATTTGGAGCAAGGCCCTGTGACCACCCACACAGATAACTACTCTCCTTTTGGGAAACAGCTCTTGGCCTCTTACTGGGCTTTAGTAGAAACTGAGCATTTGACCATGGGCCACCAAGTTACCACATGACCTGAGATGACCATGTGGTCGTGAACTGGGTGTTACCTGACCCAGAAATTCATAAAGTTGGGTATGCACAAAAGCATCATTAATTGGAAGTGATAGATACCTGATCAGGCCCAAGTAAACCCCACAAATTATGTAGCTGATTCTCCTGACAGTCCTAGATTCTATTAGTAATATGGAAGACAGGCGATATGGCCTTGAATCCATGAAAAGTAAGGAGTTTGAATTGATAGTCTCATGTATATCAAGAGTATTAGAAATCCACACTCTCTGTGAAATGGAGGATTATGAAGAAAATCTATGGTAGCAAAGAATAATAGTAAGGATCTCAGCCTGGGTTCTAGGTAGGAAACAATGAAATTTCCTTGAATTTTTTTTAAAAAGAAAAGGCATTCCCTTGTGCAGATATTAGGTTTGAAATAATTCCTCTTTATTTATAGTCAAGGAAATTCTAAACCAAGAAACTTATTCAATGATGTCTGAGTGGTAAGGTAGTATCTAAGGGCACTTGAAAGAAGCAAATAAAAATCCTTAACTCAGACCCGATAGGACTTCCATAGGGAAAACATAGATATTCAAACATGAGCCCACAATTCAAAATTAAAAACATAATAAAGAAGAATAAGACCCAGAGCAATGGCTCATGTCTGTAATCCCAGCACTTTGAGAGGCCAAGCTGGGAGGATCACTTGAATTCAGGAGTTGGAGACCAGAGTGGGCAACATAGTGAGATCCTGTCTCTACTACAAAAAAAAAATAGCAGGGTGTGGTGGTGTGCACCTGCAGTCCCAGCTACTCAGGAGGAAAACTGGAATAAAATTGAAAGAGAATGATCATTGGTGGGAGTAAAGTTGGAAAAAATATTTTCTTTTTACTTACTATTTGTGTGGTATTGTACAATTTGTTTTCCGACTCTCAATTTTCTTAATTGATGTGTGAACAATAATATTTTTCTTCTAATTATTATATAAGAATTTAATGAGACATGTAATTTCTTCATGTAATATGCTCAGGTGACTCATAATTTTCTATAGATATTTAATTCCCTTACCTTTTTCTTAAAATACAAAATAACATTCATTTTTTCATTCTTTTAACAACTAGAAGCACCTGCTAGGTTTTACTGCTTATGCTAATTAAAAAACCAAAATCTTTAAACCCGTGTTCTCTAAAGACCCCCTAAAGAAAATAAACCATGTATACAAATGAGTTGTCCAATGCAGATTACATTATAATTAATATAATTCTGTCCACTAAGTTATGTTCTTAAGAAGGTTACTTCCTAACCTAGCAATGAGATACTCTCTTGAAGCATTTTACTATGAATTAAGAAATCAATGGGAGAATACATAGCAGAAAAATGACCCACAAATATGGAGTTAAATCAGGAGTCGGATTCTAATTCCATGCCAATTGGATAGGTTTCCTCAGTCTTTGCGGAGTAGCTCTCCATATGTCTCCAATTTAAACCAGGCCACTCCCAACAGGAGCTCTACCTCAAAGAAGCCTGAGAAATGGCTGGATGTCAGCGTCCTCAGGGTACTTAAAATACATTTACTCTGACAGGATCTTGAACACCTGCAGTTATTTCAAAGGAATTTTGATCCAACAATAATTCACATAATTTATCATCTAGAGATGCCAAGGATTCTTTGAAAAACTATGCTGTAGTTAGCAAAAGGAAAAAAAAGAAAAGTGATGGTGGGTGGCAGTATTTTCACATAGGATGTTTTTATAGGCATCATTAAATTCTTTTGTTTTTTCTGTCAAGTCTTCGTTTCTCTGCGGTTGAAACATTGACTGTTAATGCATTTTTGAACTTTATTGTGTGTTTACGATTAACACATACAAAGGAGCTATTCATTTCTTTCAAGGGATCTGGGCTCTCAGTTTTGTTTGCATCTCAAAAGATAGCATATCTGGGAGAGTCACCTTAATAACATTGATAATTTTGAGAAATTCTATGATTTTTCTTTTAACATAATCACACTGAGATTTGAAAACACTTAATGCATATGAGAAGAAATATGTTCAGTCAGAAAGAATAGAGATTTGGATTCTTTACAATCCCAGTTGTAAAATAAATATCTTTCACCCAAATTTAGGGCTCTGGGCAAGCTGGGGCAGAAAGGGCAGTTGTTATGATTCCCTTTGTGAAACCAGTCAGAAGTGCTCAGGGGGAATAACTGGAGAGAAACTAGCAGTCTTGACATTGTGGACTATGGGGAATCAGGTTTGTTTGAGACAAGCAAGCTAGGGAACTATTGGATCCATTTAGCATTCAGAGCTGAGAGAATTGATGCTTCCATAAGTAGACAGATATAAAGTAGAGCTGATGAAACCAAATCTACAAAAAGTCTCAGGTCATCACTGGGAGAAAAGTTAATTAGAAAATATGCTGTGAAAGTTAATTTCTTCAGTAGTTACCTAACTTCTATCTTTGCATTAAATAGAAACACCTCTATTAAACAGACAGAAGGCAGTGATCTGCTATCACAAAAAAAAATTTAAAAAACAAAGCAAAAAAATATTGATTCTCTTGAGAGGTGTTCAGTTGCTACTCTTGTAGCAGCACATGACTGAGATAAGTCTACTATTGCTGTTCAGCTGGTCCTCAGTGGAAACCACTGAGCATAGGATTTCAGCTTTCGGGGTGAAGTCTATTTTCTGGAGAAATAGGTTAACCTCTACATTTTCCCCTTTCTCACATTTTTTCTATTTAATAGAAATGATACTCCATAAGAGCAGAATTACAAAATAGTAGTGTTCTTTCCAGCAGGTTAAATAATGAGTAGTATTCTGACTCTACATCCTGATAAAACCTGGTTTTTCATAGATTTGCATGATTCAATCAGGATTCAGAAAGGTTGGTTAAAGGACACAGGATACACAAAAGCAAAATCCCATTTTCAGATTGGATCAACTTGCCAAGGAAATTATTGCCAACACTTTTTGTGTAGCTCTTCCAAACCTCAATTCGGCTTTCTTGCTTGGAAACATATAATTGCACTAACTATGCTCCCCAAAGACTTTTCCTGCACCTGAAAAAAAATCAAGTTATGCCCATAGATATGAACAAAAGAATATGAATGGCCTAAATGAATCTCTCTTCCAAATGGGTAAAGGGACTCAGACAGTGGAACATTGAAGCAGAGTATTAAACATGTACGTCTTCCTTTTTCCCCCCGCTAAGGCCACATTTATTGACCTACCAGAAAGCAGAATTGAAGAATGTTGTGGTTTTACTTGGGAGGTGGGTTCAAAAGCTTTTTGCTGCTAAATGGTATGGATAATTTTTATTTTATTTCAAGATGAAAAAATAGACTTATCCTAATTGAACCCTCTTAACAAAAACCCCTTCCAACTTTTCAGCGAGGTTCTATTGAATCAAGGGCTCTAAGTTGATCTTCAGTTTCTGGCTTCAGAAAAAAATGCCATGTCCATTCTGAAATGGAACAAAGTTTAAACACAGCTTTCTGGGTGGTTTGACACAATTCTAAACTAAAGACTTGTGCACTCCCAGCATGACCAAGATTACCTCCCCGCCTCCTGCTGTTTCTTTATGGTGGCCCTTGATTGCAAACCTGCTATTACAGCGTTCTGGAATCCTTAACCCTTTCAAAGTAGTTTTTCTCCTTCCTGTCTTTCTTAGCTCCATATTTTAGAGATGGGTCTTGCTGAATCATCTCAGAATTTCTGATTTTTGTAGACTTGTCACACACTCTAGGCTTTCATGGTACAGTGAGGTTTATTACATTTTAATTTTTAAATTATATTTTTATTGTGAAAGCCTGCCTCAGATTTTATGAATAAAATGAGTGTTGGTTCAGAGCATGGGATCTAGAGTCAAACAACACTACCTGGTTTCAAATCCATGCTTTCCTTATTAGCTGTAGTATGATTTTTGAACTGTTTTGTCTTCTCTAATTAGTTTTTTTGTGTGAAAATGGGTTCAAAACCAAAGCTACCTCAGAGAGTTGTGAAGAGTAAATAAGCCAATGCATGTAAAATGCCTGGAACTGTGTGTGGCACATATGAGCTGAGGAAATGTTAGCTATTAGTAAACAAAAGTAGAATGTGATGTTTCAGATGTGGGAAAGAGTAAACTTTTCAAAATTTAAATGAGTCTCAGAATCCTGTAAAGGATTGATACAGACCAGATAGTCACATTGGTAAGTGTCATTAAAGACCAAGATTCAAGGTATTTAAGGTTCTTTTTAGGTAGAGTAGGAATCTAAATTGTTTTTCTTTATAAAGATTTAGAGGCAGCCAAACACACCTGTCATATAAGAATTGACCATATAAAAATATTGGAGGATAAAAACTATAACTAGTTTTCAAATGTGTGTTTCCTCCTAGGACTATGAAATCTGAGATATGCAGGGATGTAGCTCCCTGCTGCCCCATAGTGGCAGTTGTTGTCAGTACAGTTTCTTACCTGCAGGTGGTCAGTGGGGCTCCATGGAAAAACGACCAGGAGTTTGCTAGGAAGGTAAACACAACCTACTCTATTCTTACCAGTAAAGCCCGGTGGGAATAATATATAAGAAGAAAAGAAACAGGATCCCACCTAAGAAAAGAAACATAGGTATCAGAAAGAACAATCCTGTGGATTACGTTGCCCGAGAAAATGCCATTAGTCCAAATGGCATGAACAGAGTGGCCCTAAATTGCTGTGAGTCTACATGTATTTCTGCAGATTGGCTCTTGAAAACCTGCTACTTTATTCTATCTGTCTGTCTATCCTCTAAGTTATTTTTCAATCAATACTACCCTTATTGTAGTACCCCAATGTAGGGGCACTTTGAAAGCTAGTAATTTGGTGACACTTGAAGCCATTATATTTGAAAAACATTTTTAATTCTTTATTTAGAAAAGAGACTGAGCTTACAAAGACAAGCGATGACGCATGGCACTGAGGAGCATAGCTGCCTTAGCCTCTTGTCTGCCCTCCTGAGCAATTCAGCTCTGCCTCCAAACTTGCATTTTCCACTCAGCAAAGTGAAACTTCTGTGAGTAAGTCAATTCCTCATTCTTAGAAAGCAATTTGTGATCATCTATTGTTTATATATAACATTACCTGTCAATACCAAGCAGCTTATCAGAGCATAAACTCTGCACTTACAGGTCTCTAATAGATCCTGGTGGGTGGATTACTTCCATATCTCACTGTAATTTCAGTCAGATTTTGGCAACTGCTAGTTGTTAGTGTCTTAGATGCCTGTCTCAGCTTTCTTCAGGCCTCCAAACTTGGATTTTATCATCTGTCATGTTCCCACATCCTATGTGTTGCCAGATTTGGTCCATCTGGTCTTGCAATATGACCTCCCACCATGCTTTTCTCTCCATTTCCCTGACTGCCAAAACCCAAGCGCAATTACATCTCATTTAAATTTTGCCATAGCCATAAACTCATCTCCCTCCCATCCTCTGTAAAGAAACAGCGGGGTAGATTGAAGATATTATATGTTTTGGAGTCAGAGAAACCTCAGTTTGAATTCCAATTTTACCACTTACTTTGGTGTGTGATCTTTGGCAATTGACTTAGTATTCATCTTAAAATGGAGAAATAGTAATCTCTTCAAAGGATCTAACATTCTGTTTGGCACAGTGTTGATACTTTGAAATTCCAGTTACCATTTTTCTTCCCCATCTCTGTGGAGGTTTCTATGGCAGCCTAGAAGAAACCATCTCCTTGGTTACAGGTAATAAAATAGTGCATTTTAAATTACAGGGAATTTAAAGTCAACAGTGTAAATAACTAAAAGATCATTTGTTTGTTATCATATCCTGCACTTATAACCCTAAATATTGTCAGTGATAAAATATTTCTCTTCTATAAAAAATCCTTTCTTTGGTATATATTCTAAAGAATAGCTGCTATTGTTGAGTTTCCATAGTTACATCAATTTATAGTAGCTTAAAATCAGCACATTTGTGTTACTTACCTTTTGATATGGTTTGGCTGTGTCCCCACCCAAATCTCATCTTGAATTGTAGCTCCCACGATTCCCATTTATTGAGGGAGGTACCCAATGGGAGGTAATTGAATCATGGGGGCAGGTCCTTCTTATGCTGTTCTGGTGATAGTGAATAAATTTCACAAGATCTGATGACTTTATAAGGGAGAGTTCCCTGCACAAGCTCTCACTTTGCCTGCTGCCATTCATGTAAGACATGACTTGCTTCTCCTTGCCTTCCACCATGATGGTGAGGCCCCACAGCCATGTGGAACTGTGTCCATTAAACCCTTTTCCTATGTAAATTATGCAGTCTTGGGCATGTCTTTATTAGCAGCATGAAAACGGACTAATACACTTTCAATAAATGCTGTACTGTACATAGGCATTAATGCAGAGAACAGTTCACTCCTGACATACAGATTCAGCCTTTGTTCACAGAGAGCATACATTGCAGGTTGGAAGTATGCAAGCATGTTCCAAGTGTGATTCAAGTATTCCAATCTTGTAGTATTACCTATTCCTGCATTTAAACAGTAGATCCAAACGAACAATGATGACTCAGGGTCAGTAAAGACAAAAAAGCAGAATTTGAATTAATTCCATTTCATGACCACTTAGAATTATTTGCATTTAAATTTTCTGCAATTATTGTGAAATAGGATTTTTATGACTCTCTGCCAAATTTACGTTGGAGACTGAAATGTCCTGTATTATATTGGTTGCTTCAGATAAAAGAAAATTTTCAAACTTTAACAAAATATGTTCTTCAATCAACTTTGAATGAAGAGACATTGACAAATATGGATATATTTGCTATGGAACAAGAATATGAATAAATATTGATTTTGGTAAACTTCCAGAAATAAAAGCTCTTAACAGAAACTATAATGTTACTATTCATTGTTGTGGCAATCAACATGTACGGATAAGGGTTTTCTCTTTTTCCAAAAATATTTTAGACATTTACAAGTGTATATCATGATACATCATATATATTGCTCTCTTTTATTGATTTTGTTTTTACTTTTTTTAGTGGTATAACTACATTGTAAAGTTTTAGAAAAGAGAATCTTAATGGTTCCATTTCTTTTCTTGCCATTGTCATTATTTATCTCATTTTATGGTTATTACTGAAAATAAGTTTGTTATGAAGAGGAAGTAGGTGTGAAAAAGTGACACACCTTATGTGTCAAATAAGGCACCAACCCCCATCTTAACTCCAGGCCTCTTTCTTCAATTCTTTTCATACATTAATGTCATTTATTTTTCTTGAGGCACAAGTCTGATCATGCCATTTGTCTGTCAAATATTTTCTGGGGCATATTATTTCATGCAGAAAGAAAGTCACATGAAACTGCATTAGTGTGTGGCATTCACGGATTATCGTTCCATGGGAATGCCATCCCCCTTCCTTTCCTTCGTGCCTAGCTACTTGCAAGCCCACAAACAGGCCTTTTCAGGCCCTGCCTCCCACCTGTGCATATTGTTCACCTCACCTGGCATGGGTGGGACCCTCCTTTTTTCATCTTTTCTGATCCTGCACTGGACAAACATCAGATTTGGACTATCCTTTCATAAAACCTCTCCTGATGCTCTCAGGAAAAAAATCATGCTCCTTTCCTCAGAATTCTCAGAGCTGTCTGGGTTATAAGAATTACCTTTTCCTTAGAATCCCTTCATCTCTTGTGTTTGTATATTTCTATTATAGAATAATATATTTCTTTTTTAAAAAGTTTTCTCCTTGGGGTAAAAGCTCCTAAAAGGCAAACTTTGTATCTTATTTATCTGATTCAGAGAACCAACAAGCCTGCTTGGGTAGGAGTGGTGCCTCTTCTGCTTCATTTTGCCCTTGATGGATCCCCTGAAACTCCTAGCTCAGTTGTTCTCATCTAGCTTAGGACTTGAGGAAGCCCTGAAGGTTTGCATACAACTGTGTGTTCATGTGTGTAGCTGTCAAATGAGTTGGACTCAAAGGGATTTAATCAGCTGCCATCCTTTTAAGTACGTCCAGTGGGCTAGTTTTTCTTGCCCTTGGATATAATTTTGGCAATTTTCCTAAATTTTCTGATTCTTTTCAATCATAGCTACAATCTCTTTTCAGAAACTGCAAAGTCCTGAAAATGTTGAATTTTACCTGAGACTTGTGCTATTGGAAAACAATGATGGTTAAGAAATTCCCCCACTCTTTTGTGTTCTGGCAAATAGCTCTTTGCACATTACCACCCTGCCCCCTGTGACTTCTTTTCTCACAGATAGCACTACTGGGTGGAGCCCTTTTAAAGGAAGCCTGGCCCAGTTCCCTTCTGTGGTGCCCTTTGGCTCAGAGGACTGCTCACCCATCTTGGCAGAAAAGCATCATACTCCTAATTCTTCCCTTTGTTTGTCTTGCTGCTCCCGGCCTCTCAGGCTCTTTGTATTTCTCAGTCATGACATAGAGCCTAGTTCCCTGTGTCTCCCAAGCAAGTACTCTGAGCAGATCCCTTGTAGCCCTACCACTTGGCTCCATTTCTTCCTTTCCGCACCAGAAGCAATAAGGAAATGAGCCTAACAATGAGCCTAACAGCCTCAAAACATTCTCTCACCTTATGTTAATGTTCTCTTCTCCTGAACCTCTTGTATAACCTCCAACTACATGAAGCATAAAGAGTTAGGGTTAGTTTTTGCAAGTCCTGCTTGGGTGGTGTAGTACCTTTATTTGGAACATGGAGGTATGTGGTACCAACCTTTGGGCCTTTGAACCTCTGCCAAAAGTATGCAGGAAAACTCCCTCTTACATATGGTTATTTACTTATTTTTCTGAAGCAATTTGGTCAAACGTGTCAACATGTTCTTAAAAATGATCTTCTCAAGACCATCCTGGCCAACATGATGAAACCCCGTCTCTACTAAAAATACAAAAAATTAGCTGTGCATGGTGGCACATGCCTGTAGTCC